>NC_056726.1:836982162-837004662 GCF_019279795.1 Protopterus annectens | reverse complement strand
CTCTTTGGTCTCTCCAGCTGCTGCATGTGCTTTGTGAGGTACATGCCGAAAGGGGCATTGTACTCGGTTATGGGTCTTATAAGGGAAGAGTACAGGGATGTTATGACCTCCTTGTCCTAGGATGAGATACCCTTACTAATGTGGTAGGCCATGTAGAAAGCTTACCATACAACAGAGGTAGTATGGTGGTCAGAAGTCAGTTTGCTATCAACCTGGGTGCCCATTTCCCTCACGACTGATTGTGTGCTTAGAACCTTGTTGCCATTCAGTTTGAGGCCATGTTTTGGCACCAATCATTTGTTTGGGTGAGACCCTCTTGGAGGAGGTCCACATCTCTAGGGGAATTGATGACAGCACCCAGCTTACAGTCATCTGCAAACTTGGTCAGCCATAGCCCACTGGTTTTGACCTGCACCTCAGAGAAGTATATCCCAAACAACAGAGACCCCAAGACCGATCCCTGGAGTACACCTCTCATTACCGGTCTACTGCTTGATGTGGCTTCTCCTATTTTGAATAGGTGGGTTCTATCAGTAAGTCAGTTTGCTACCCATCTGGTAATATACAGATTGATGCCTAGTTGAGAGTTTATCTATAATATCAGAGTGGGAATAGTATTGAAGGCTTTGGCCAGGTCAAGGTAGGCACTGTGCACCTTCTTCCCCTCATCCATGGCTTTGGTGACTGTCTCAAAGAAATCAACCATATTTAACAGGTATGACCTTCCCTTGACAAAACCAAACTGTGTGGGATCGAGTTTGGAGGTTTGGAGGTTGCCAATGTCCTTGTTAATGAGGTCCATGATAGTACATTCCACGGCCTTGCAGATCAGACTGTTTAAGCTGATGGGTCTGTAGTTTCCTGGATCGATGGACATGCCACCTTTGTGCAGAAGGATGACAGTGGCTGTCCTCCAATCGACTGGAATGAAGCCGGTACTCAGGCTTTGGTTGAATAGAGTGCCCAATGGTGCTGCAAGTTCCTGCCTGAGTTCATGTAGGATGCAGCCTGTGATGTTATTGAGTCCCATGCAGGTGGGCTATATCTACGGCATTTGTGTATGTGATGTCTTTGACCACCAGTTCTGAGCAGATATGAGTGCTTCCTTTGAGATTGTCAACATATGTGAAAAAGGCCTTATGATTGTCTTTAGTAGATGTGGCCAGTTTGGACTCTAAGTTTGCTTTGGAGGATTTCATTAGTGCTCTTATTTGCTTGTTCAGGCTAAGGACAGATTGCTATCAATTAGGCACCTGCTCATTCTTGGTCCTGGAGATCATTTTTTTCTTTTTATTATAGAGTTTATTTATTGAAGATGTCCACCAGACAAGTTTACTCATCCTTGAGGAGGAGGATTTTGTCCTGTCTGGTATTCCTGATTCCAAGCAGCTATATAAATGCTTGTGTAGTACTTTGGTGTAGGTTTGGACATATGCGCCAGTTCCTATGGAGGGGGAGGGGGCTGTGAAGCTGTTTTATACCTTCACTAAGGAGGTTGTAATCAGCTTTGGAGAAATGTTATTGTTTGACCCTAACGGGGGGTGGGGGGTCGGGAGTGATGGTGACTT
The DNA here is from genome assembly GCF_019279795.1 of Protopterus annectens. Taxonomy (NCBI): domain Eukaryota; kingdom Metazoa; phylum Chordata; order Ceratodontiformes; family Protopteridae; genus Protopterus; species Protopterus annectens. The sequence goes on along the minus strand of NC_056726.1, from coordinate 837,003,094 downwards.
TGAAAGTGACTGCATTGTGGTCAGATCTTACCAGGGAGGATGACACTGTAGGGATGCTGCAGTGGTTACTCATGTTAGTTAATACCTAGTCCAAGATATTATCACCTCTTGTGGGATGTTGACCAGCTGGTCCAAGGCATTAGCATTGACGAAATCAAGGAGTCTATGAGCATTTGTGTTTTGGCATGAGTAATTTTTCCAGTCTGTGGTTGGATAGTTAGTCACCCAGAATCAGGTTAAAGGGTTGAATCTTGATAGATCTGAAGAGGTCCAATTAAGTGGAGTGGGCATCTTGATTCAAAGTTGGGGGCCTGTAGCTAGCTTTGATTTTGAATAGGAGTCTTGTCAATGGTTAACTGTATCTGGAGTGTCTCCTGTTCATCATATTGTTTGACCAGCATAGAGGTGTGTAAGTCTTTAATATGTATTGCAACTCCACCTCCTTTTGCTTTGCTACCCATGGTTTGGGGTCTGAATGTATGATAGGATGAGTAACCTGGTACGGCTGTGGTGCTCTCTGCAGCTTTGAACCAGGTTTCTATGACTGCACAAATGTCAGCATTCTCCAAGGTTAAGAATGCTTGCAGTGTGTGCAGTTTCATGTTTAGACTCCTAGTGTTTAGCAGCCTGACCTTTAATTTGCATTTTGATGAAATGTTCATGTTATTAGTTTTGCCCTCATGGCATTGCCTAAAAAGGCACTGTGGGGGAGGCAAGAGCCTTTGGCAGAAGCCCAAGGGAGACAGATACAGGCTATTGCTGGCAAAGCATCATGATCTGTCGATCATGTCTTCACAGGCTGTCAGGTACAGGATCCCCTTGGAATGACAGAAACTAAGCCAATTGTTAAAGTCAATCATTCTCTGTTTGCAGTGAAGCATCATCATTCTGGATGATGGTAGAATGCTGCTTAAGGCTGGGAACATACCTGCCTGGGGCACATATTCAGCGAGCTCGATCATGTCTCTCTTCATGTAGTCCAGGGTGGTACATCTCAAGTCATTCACTCCAACATGGACTATGACAGAGTCATAACAGTACCTGTTGTTGAGAGACTTGAGTGCATGTGCGAAATGGTGGATTCTGGCACCTGACAAACAACTAACTGTGACTTTCTCCTTATCCAGACTGGTGAGGGGCAACATCTGTGTGTCTCACAATGGAGTCTCCTATGTTTAATATGTTAGGTTTATGTTTAGGCCTTAGTGGCTGTGAGACACAGGTGTGTTTGGACTGTGAGTGGTGTGGTGGGCAGTGGAATTTGCTTGTGTTTTTGCCTCAGGAGGTCTCTTTTTGGGTATGTTTTGGTTGAGGACCTCTACATATGTGGGTGTGTGTTGTGTAGGTGTGGGTGGTGTTTGAGGTGTGGTGTTTGTGTTGACAACCTTCCTAGTGCCAGATATACTGACTTGTGAGGAAGAAAGCATAGACTCTAGGTTCTTAATGTAATTGCATCTCTCACAAATTGTGGTCCTAGGTGGTGGTAGTAGAAGGTTCTCTGTGTACATGAGGCAATTGCTACACTGTCTCAGGATGCCCATATCAACCAGACTGGCAGGAGAAACTATAGGAAATTGTCCATCCATGTTTGCTAGAAAATGAGGGAGAGAGGCCAGAGAGAGCTAAGGGGACAAAGGGTAGAATGTCTAAGAGGAGTACTACAAGGTAATCACACAAGGGCTACTAAGGGAAAATTTGTAGCTGAAATACCTTGCAATAGGTTAAAAATAGTGCAGTTGTGGTGCATGATGTGCAAACAAGCCCAAACCAGCTCAAATATGGCGTATAAATACCAGAAAAAATCGAAGATTCTACTAATACAGAAATCTAGCCAATCTTGCTAGTCTCTGCTTTCTTTACCAGCTTGTGCCACACAAGGTCCAGGCAGCCCTACTGCTCTCACTAGCAGAAGAGGACAGGTCCCTACCAACACAAGATGGCTGCCAGAAACACAAAAGGCAAACACAAGATGGCTGCCAGAAACACAGAGGGCAAAACAAACAGCTGTGGGTGCAGGAAACCTTGTATCCAGGCTATGTTACTCAATTTAAAGGTAAGAACACGGTAAAACTCACAAAAAGCACAGATTAACCACTTAGATAGAAACAGAACTCAAGATATGAAAAATACAGTTAAACAGTAATGCAATGCAGTAAAATGCAGTTTAACTGTATTTCACTGCTGTTTACTGCAATTCATTACTATTTAACAGTAATGAAATGCAGTTAATCAGTAAATTGCTTTAAAACAGTTCAAATGTGATAATTTAGCTCACAATCACAACAGTAAAATACAGATCAAGTAAAGTAGGAATTCAGTAGAATATTGTCATCAATTTAATCAGACTACCAACAAGCATTGTCAAATGCAGCAAACTAAATGCAGTTGAACACCTAAGCACAAGCAGCAAAATGAAGTAGGAAGAGGCACTCTTTCTCTTTCTCTCTCTGTATATATATATATATATATATATATATATATATATATATATATTAATTTTATTTATTTATTTATTTTTAAGTAGAAAATGAGGAGACCGAAGGTAATTCAGGGTTAAGAAGCTAAATGGGTGGGTCCTCACAACTGATCCCGTTGTACTCAGTAGCATGAGATGATGCAATGAATGGGTCTTCAGAACTGATCTCACTGTACTGATTAGAATGAGCTGATGCAGTAGGACTGGGAGGATTGTCCAATATCACATTTATAGTAGAGGTGGGGAACTGAAAAGCCGTGCTTTAAGACCACAACAAAAACTGGTAGGTGGGTGAGGATACAAGATCAGAACAGACATAAAGATTCAATTCACTAACCTAAAATCCAGTTGCACAGTTTAAACAGATATGCAGCAAATATTGTTTTAGATAATCAGAAGTGCAGTAAACAGTTGAAAATAAGCACTTATCTTTCGTAGTCTCACAGCAGGTTTTTTGAAGACAGCAGACCAAGGGCAGAAGGCCTAACTCACTGCAGTTTTGAGCAAACAAGCACAAACTGGTTTAAACACTGAATATTTAAGGCAGAGAAACGGGAACCAGCCAAAGTTCAAATTATCCAATAGCAGTAACTCTAGTCATATAAGACCAGACCAAATTGAAATTATCTCCCACGAAGCAACAGCTAGGTATGAGTTGCAATTCTGCCAGACTGACCTTCTATGCATTGCTTCATAAATTAAAATAGATGTGGTGATTGCTGAATTAGTTTTTCTTAACCAAAAACTTGAAATTAATGTAGCCTGTTGCATTTTATACTGTAGCTAAAAAGCTAAAGCTTTGCAGATTCTTTATATAACTGTTATTGTTTTTTATAGAAAGTGTACATAGTCACAGCTCCCTTGTAGATATTTAAAAAATAAATGTCTTGTTTAGAAACATATGCAGTTCAAACAACTTCACAAAATCTCTTGAGTCATAACCTGGTTGGTTATCAAACAAAACTGAGAATGAAAAGGCCTGGTTACAATATAATGCTCAGATGTTGCATAGAATGTTCAGAGATTGTGCTGGCTTGTCCAGGTCTGATTTTCTGAGTCAGATACTTGGAGTCTAGGACAGTGCCTGAGTTTAATTTAATTAAAAAAAATCCCCATCTCAGCTGCATAAAGAGAGAGACTTCATCATCTCTCTGATTCTACCAATTCAGGTTTTCTTGTCTTCAAAGCACACAAGGCAAGATATAGACTTTCCCCCTTTATGTGCTTTGACCCAAGACTTGCTCCCCTCATGTATGATTATGGTCATGGCTATGAAGATCACATTGCTGATGTCATGTAATGATGATTTGTTGGTGGGTAAGGAGGGAACTTAACTTTAGAAAATGTAATTTAAAGGGGCCACTCTGAATTTTGTGGCACCCTTTTACCTTATGTTAAACATCACTTTTTTTTTTCCAGACAGATACTTGCCAGTTGATTGTAATGCCCTGATGCCCCCTTATAGGTTCATAGGTTCATACTAGGCTATCTGCCCGAGGGCATTTACAAGCCTAGCCCATAGTTTTGTGGCTTACGCCACCCCTTTAGTATGGGGAACTATACCCATTATTTTGCTGTGCCTCTGTTGAGCAGTGACACTGAGGTAATCCCTGGGGTATATCTGCGATCTCCCATCCATTGGTCAAGATTTCTCTTGAACAAGGCCAGCGAGGTGCTCTGCCTCACATATACCGGGATTTTATTCCACAGCATAGGGAGTCTTTGGGTGATGAATCTATCCCTCCAGCGCGTCCTATTAATAGCCGTGTTGAGGTTTAAGTCTCCCGCCCTTGTGGCTCTGACGGATCTAGATTTTTTGAGGTGAAGCATATTCATCAAATCTGGGTTTGACATGGCCTTGTATGTTAGGCAAAGGTCACCTCTGAGCAAGCGGAAAGCGACTGAATAGAGCTGGAGTTCTTTCAGTCGGGCAGCATAGGACAGATGTTTGAGACCCTTTATCCTTTTGGTGAGGAACTTTTGTGGCCTCTCCAGCTGCTGCAAGTGTCGGGTCAGATACATTCCGAATGGGGCATTGTACTCAATCATTGGTCTGATGAGTGATGAGTATAGGGAGACTATGACCTCGCTTGATCTAGATGAGAATCCCTTCATGATAAGGTGGGCAATGTAGAAGGTCTTCCTAACTACTTTAGCTACATGGGTGTCGAATGACAGACTACTATCAACCTGGGTCCCCAGGTCCCTGATAACTTCTTCTATGCTCAGTGGATTGCCACCTGTTTGGTAGCTAGGGTAACCTTGTTTTTCCCGAAGGGTATGACTATGCATTTTTGGCATTTAACTTTAGGCCATGGCTCTGGCACCAGTTATCCGCTTCTGTGAGACCCTTCTGAAGGATATCTGTGTCAGATGTGTTTTCTACTATGGCCCAGTTTGCAGTCATCTGCAAACTTTGTCAGCCATAACCCTCCTGTGTTTGCTTGTACTTGAAAAGTAGATGCCAAACAAGAGTGGGCCCAGGACTGAGCCCTGTGGTACACCACTTGTGACAGGCTTTGAGTCTGACATGGCGCCAGCAACTCTGACCCTGTGGGTTCTGTCACTCAGCCAGTTTGCAACCCATCTTGTGATGTATGGGTTAACATTTAAGCTGATGAGTTTTCAATGATACCCGAGTGGGGTATTGTATCAAGGCCTTCGCCAGATCGAGGTAGGCTGTATGGACTGCCTTTCCTCATCAATGGCTTTGGTGACTGTTTCAAAAAGTCAACCAAGTTTAGAAGGCATGATCTGCCTTTGACAAAGCCAAACTGGGATGGATCCAAAGTCTGCAAATTCCCTATGTCTTTATTTATGAGGTCCATTATGATCCTCTCCATGGCTTTGCAGATAAGGCTTGTCAAGCTAATGGGCGGTAATTTCCAGGGTCGGTGGAGGCACCGCCTTTGTGAAGTGGGACCACAGTTGCAGTGCGCCACTCCTGGACGTATCCAGAGGTAAGACTATGATTAAACAGCTGTCCTAGCTGTGGGTTTAATTCCTCGTTGAGTTCGTGGAGCACACAGCCGGGGACACCATCAGGTCCCATGGATGCTGTGTTTTTTGCTTTGGAGAGAGCAGTTCTCACTTGGGCGTTGGAGATGTTTGGGGGGCTGCAATCGCTTGGTATAGATATCTCTCCTTTGGGGGGGAGGGGGGGGAGAAGTTTGCACTGAACCTGTCAGCTTCCTATAAGCTAATGTTGATCACTTACCAGGCTTGTCCAAAAGAGATGATAGTTGCAGGAAGCTAAAAGCCATAAGCAGAAATATGAAATAAGAAAGTTCACCCTTGAAACTATCTCCCTATAAGTTTATGTTGACCATTCACAAGCCAACCCCACTGACCACAAGTGAGCATCATTGCATGTAGCTGTTGATAGCTATAAGAAGGAATGAAAAACAAAGGAATGTTCAGCTTTAATGCTAGTTTCCTTTGAGTTCTGTTGACTCATAAGGTTTGCCATCCAACTGCAAGTAGTGGTCATTGCAGGAAGTTACTAATTGCTGTAAGCAAGAATGGTAAAGTTCAGTCCTGCATCTATATTTCTCTGATGTTGTGACAGCCACCACTGCCCCAGTAATCAAGTAGCCTCAATCCTCACCACTAGCACCAGTTGGGGAAGTACATTGGGAGGATGACAAGTACACACGCACAGCATTTCCAGATGCAGCTCTCTGCATCAAGTGCAATTTCCCTTAAGAGCATACAGAGACCACAGTCAGTCTGGGGCAGGTTTCTCCCTCTTTCTCCAAATCCCCAGTAAGACTCCCTAGTGGCACAGATGTACAGTGGAGATCCCAGCTGAGTGGCCAAGCCAAGATCTCCAACACCCTCTCTGTCCAACCAGTGCTTGTGCCCCTTCCCAAGTAGCTGACACACACACACACACACACACACACACACACACACACACACACACACACACACACACACACACACACACACTTTGAAATTTGATTTACACACACACACACACACACACACACACACACACACACACACACACACACACACTCACTCACTTTTGGGAAAGATTGACACAGGTTTACTAGCTATGTCCCCTTCTGCCCAGACTTTAAGGTAGTTATCACTGCCACCAGTCACATCCTTATTAGCTACTTTAAGGCCCTTAACAAAGGGTGTCCAATCTTACTGTGTAATGTTCCTGTCAATACAGATAGTAGTTCGACCAAGAGCAAGGCTATTAGGAGTGGGCTACAGTGTCACCAAATAAATATGTAAGTACTGTCAGAACAATATCAGCCACAATGATATGTTTAAATATATATAATAATAAATGCTAAAAGAACAAGAAGATATTCAGTAAATAATCAGTTACATCAGAGTTCAAAATCATACTTAAAATGACATTTCAGGACAGTTTCAAATAAGTACAGAAAACATCTAAACTGTACTTCACTATATTCCTGACTGAATCTAAAAGAATTACTATACCCTAATTAACTTACTTACAGATCAACAAGGCAGATGTGGCGAGTGGATGTTCTTGTCAGGTCAAAAACAAAATACAGAATGCTATCTCTCTCTCTATCAGAGACTTCCCAAATTAATATCCCAAATATTACTGCTGGGCTACTTGCAGAGTGACATAATTTTTTGTCGTCTGACTTCAGTTCCCAGCTTGAAAACAACCATTGATGCAGCTGGTAGCATTTAGCATTTACCAGTGAAAATACATAGACCCCAGATCTTTTGGCAAATGGTGAAAGTTGTAAAATAATTTACAATGTTAAGGTGTCAGTCTCTCCTTCATTCTTGCTGGATGGGTTATGAGCCGATCCTCGGCTCCAACTCGGCCAATACTAAAGCTCGAGAGCTAATTCCACCAGCTCGAGGCTCCCCTATATCCCACAATGCTAGGCGGTAACTACTCAGATCTCGTTTGCCGCTTAGCTGCGAGGTGCTTTCTTCTACCGGCTCTGGCAGGTTAGTGAGTTTTTCTTGTCAAAAACTTCAATTTTCTACCCCTATCCTTTCTATTTAGTTTAGTTTTTAATACAGAGTATCCCTTTAGTTTAAATCGGGTCCCCTTGTTTTTTATCCCCTTTTTATTCCCTTTTAAATTCTAGGCCTTTGGCCCACTCCCCTTTTTCCCCTGTCATTTTAGTGTGACTGGATTTTTGCCTTTGGTTAAAAGGCGTGTCTGTGTGTTGTGTCTGTGTCCTTTGATAGACAGTCTCTTTTAGGATGTCTAAAGACTCCAAGGTCTCGGGCTTCAAGAAGTGTGATTCATGCTGTCAGAAAAATGTCTTTGACAGACGGTCACACTTCTTGTCTTGTGTCTCTTGCCTGGGACCTTTGCACCTGCAGGACTCCTGTGCTGTTTGCCATGCATTCAGCCCTAGAGTCCTGCAGGAACGCAAAAATAAACTTATTCTTCGAGGCTTGTTAAAGCCTGAAGGCCCCTCGACCCAGTCTGCATCAGGGAAGCCTTCAAAGACTTCCAGGCCGTCGACTCCAGCTTCAGCTGCTGGGAGCATCAAGGCTGCTTTGACATCGGCTCCGGCTGGAGTCGATGTTTCAAAGCCTCAAACCGTTACCTCGGCTCCGGCCAGAGCCGAGGTTGCTAAGACTCAGTCGGCTCCGATAGTCTTATCGGAGCCACCTTCAAAGAAGAGGTCGAGGTCCCCTTCCATCGGCTCCATCCACTCAGCTCCGGGATCCCCTCTTCTGTCGGAGCGGAGCCATAGGTCCCATTCCTCTCGGTCCTCCAGGCTGTCCAACCATGACTTACAAAGGGTGGTGAGTAGACTTCTCAACTCCGAGGCACTGGCCCAAATGCTGCATAGACCTACTCAGCAGTCAACGGCTATTCCCATCCCTGCTTCTATTCCTCCTCTGACTCTTCTGAGTTCGGAGCCAGGGCTCATCGGAGCCATGGTTGTCGGTGCATCGGAGCCGATACCTTCCCTTTCGGCTCTGTCGTTTGCTCCGATTTCCTCCTTGGAGGGATCTCGGCGCCAAGCTTCCCTCGTCGGCTCTGAGGGGGCGAGTGGCATCGGACCCTTGTCCGACCCTGTTCTCCCTCTCGGAGCGTCGGTGCTGGTGAGTTCGGCTCCGACATCGACCTCGGAGCCGTCCCTGTTGGTGCCGGGGGGGGGGTTCCTTGTCTCCTCGGAGCGGGGACCTTCAGCCTTGGATGATCGGGGTGCCTTCGAGGTCATGCGGAGCGTGCTAGACTCCATGTCTACCCCACAGTCGGCTCCGTCAGCTCCTCCCTCTTCAGTGCCTGCGGTGGTTTCTACCCACCCCTTCGTAACAGACCATAGAGAGCCAGCTCCTCAGGTTTCCCCATTGGGAATATCCTCTTCTTCTGAGGCTTCTCCTGATCCGGTAGGAGAACCCCCTCGGAAGAGACAGTGCAAGAGGAAGCACATCGACTCCCCTGAGTCTATCACCTCTGACACCGACTTGGAGGAATCTGAAGGTTCCCCTCAGTCCCCCTCTGAGGATGTCTCTTTTGCTAACATCCTTGAAATCCTTAAACAGAGGGGGAACTGGCCCACCCTTAACCCTTCAGAGGACGACTTGGTCTACCTTGAGGCGTTTGGCTCTCACCCTTCCACCTCCTGGGTGTCTCCTCCCTTTGACCCCCTCATGGAAGTGGTGGCAGGGAAGGCTTGGATGGCCCCTGATTCGGTGGAACCTACCCCAAGGAGGCCGTCAGAATTTATTACTGCCCCAAAAGAGAAACAGTTCTTATCCAAAGGTGTCTCTGTTGATGCCATGGTGGTGGCTGCAGAAGGAATTAGCCGATCCTTCGGTACCTGTCCATCCTCCTAATAAGGAGTCTAGGACCATGGACAGGTACGGTAAGCGGATGTTTTCCTCAGCGACCTTTGCCATGCGGTTGCTGAACTACTTATGTCACTTCACCCGTCTCCAGAGGGATTTACTCAAGGATATGGGTGAGGCTATGCAGGATCCAACAGCTGAGGGGTTCCAAGACAAAATGAACTCCCAGTTGGCAACCCTGAATTCGATTGTCAACTCCTCCATGCGGCTTATCTCATATGCGGCTGATGGGGCGAGTAGGGCCGCAGGCACAGATGTAGCTTTACGACGCCACGCCTGGATGCGGCTTTGCAATTTTGCGGACCCTTTCAAGGCGTCCTTCACCAACTCCCCCTTTGATGGCTCAACGTTGTTTGGACCTCAGGTGAAGGATACATTGACTAGGTGTGAGCAGGAAGGTAAGACTCTCTCTGCCGTGGGAGTCCATTTTTCTACCCCTTCCAGGCCTTATCCCAAAGGTCAGAGGGGGGGGTGTGGTTCTGCAAACCACAAGGAGTCTCATCTGATGCACAAAGTCGATTCCCCTCTAGAGGCAGAAGGGGGAACAACAGTAGACGCCGCCCTAGGGGCAGAGGTGGTCCGCAAAACCAGGGTAGCAGAGAAACTTTCTCTGATAAACCCTTTCAGCATCCCTGAGGAGCTGCCCAGCTGTCCACCTTTGGAGGCAGTCGGGGGAAGATTATCACTGTACCTAAAAGCTTGGCATCCCTCACTCAAGACAAATGGGTACAGTCGATCATATCCGAGGGTTACAAAATCCCCTTTATTCACATCCCATCCCAACCCAAAGGATCCCTTCCAGATGTTCCACCCAGTCTAAGGGAACAAGCAGCATTAGAAATATCAAAGCTGCTGTCAAAAAGAGCTATCCAACCAGTCCCAGCAGACCAGCAAGGATCCGGAATCTACTCCAAATTCTTTTTGGTACCAAAAAAAACAGGGGACTGGAGACCAATACTGGATCTCAGCAAGCTAAACAAGTATGTGAAGAAAACAAAATTCCGGATGCTCACGCTACAGTCCATTCTACCCTTCTTGGGTGAGGACAATTGGATGTGCTCGATAGACCTTCAGGATGCGTACTACCATATCAAAATGCACAGATGCCCTAGAAGGTTTCTCCGTTTCAGGCTGGGAGCCAGTCACTGCCAGTTCAGAGTCCTGCCCTTTGGTCTCACTACAGCCCCCCCCGAGTGTTCAACAAATGTATGGCAGTGGTCGCTGCTCACTTGAGACGTCAAGGATTCCAGGTGTTTCCATATTTGGACGACTGGCTCCTTACTGCCACCACCAGGCGTCAACTTCTTCTATCCAGAGACTTCACCATCTAAACTTGCCAAGCTCTAGGCATTTCAATAAATTTCGAAAAATCTGCCTTGTCAGTCTATTACCTTTATAGGCGCCACCTTAGACAGAGTTCATCTTTCCGCCAGACTAACAGAGCAAAGAGTATCAGATATCCGCAAACAAGTTTACCTTCTACTTCAATGCAACAAGATCAAAGCCAGGGTAGTCTTGAAGGTGTTAGGACTCATGGCAGCTACTATTACACTCCTCCCCTTAGCTCGTTTTCACATGCGGATCCTCCAGTGGATGCTGTTTTCTCAATGGTCCTTTCAACAGCTCCCGATGTCTCACATCATCCTGCTAACCCAATCATGCAAGAATCACCTGTCTTGGTGGATCGCATCACCTCATGTCCTCCAGGGCAGACCCTTCACCCCCCCCCCCCAATCACCACGGTGAAGACGGACGCCTCCCTGATCGGGTGGGGGGGGGGGGCATTATCAGGGCAGGACAGTCCAGGGCACGTGGCAATCTTTCGAGTGCCACTTGCACATAAATGTCTTAGAGATGAGAGCAGTGCTTTTAGCGTTGCAAGCCCTTCAGGACTCTCTTCCCACAGGGACTATTGCAATTCAGACGGACAACATGTCCGTAGTGTGGTACATCAACAAACAGGGCGGAACCAAGTCCTACCCCTTATGTCGAGAGGCACTCAGACTTTGGCAGTGGGCGATTTCTTCTCAGCATTTTCTGATAGCAACGCACATTCCCAGGAAGTCCAATGTGATTGCGGAAAAGTTGAGCAGGGCTATTCTCATGCCTCATGAGTGGTCTCTAAAAAAATCAGTGCTGGAAGAAATCTTTCAAAGATGGGGCCGACCTTGCTGCGATCTGTTTGCTACTCCCCAAAACAGCAAGTGTCACGACTTCTTCACCCTCTTCCCTTTACCAGGCCAACCCACCAGAGACGCTCTAGTCCACGATTGGCCCCGGGGACTTCTGTATGCTTTCCCCCCCTTTCCACTGATCTCTCAATTAATTCAGAAAGCTATCGCCTCGAGAGTCACCATGATCCTCATTGCCCCTTACTGGCCTCGACAGATATGGTTTCCGTTCCTCCATCATTACCTCTTGGAGCAGCCATGGCATCTGGACCCAGTGCCAGATCTTTTGACCCACCAGTCGGGCCAGCTGCACCAGTCCCGCCAATCTCTCAACCTCACAGCGTGGTTTCTCCAATTCCTACCCTAGCCAGGCTTCCCTTAATCTCTCATTCGGTCCGTAACTTCCTGATAGCCTCTCACAAGTCTCCTACCAGAAGGATTTACAATAGTAAGTGGAAGCGTTTTTCCTTCTGGGCAGCATAAAAAAATATAGACCCCTTCACTGCACCTATCCAGTCTATCCTAGACTTCCTGGCAGAGCTCTTTCATTTAGGCTCTTCCTCATCTACCATTAGAGTACAACTAGCTGCTATATCTAACTTTCATGTAGGTATCTCGGACTCCAGTATCATGTCCCATAAACTCTGCAAAGCCTTTCTAAGAGGGGTTTTTTTTGCTCAAGCCCCCAATCAAAGATCCCCCACCTCAATGGGACTTGAATTTGGTCCTAGCATCCTTGATTCTCCCCCTCTTCGAACCTGCGGCTTCATGCCCTCTTAAGTTGCTCTCATGGAAAACACTTGATGTTCTTCGTTCCACATTGCTGCAGTCCTTACTATTGGGTAGTCCGCTGTCCAGTCGGCCCGAATACCAGAGTATAAGGCTGACGTCGGTCAGGGCGCATTAGACTGACGTCAGTACGTCAGGGTACTAATGCGCATGACCGACGTCATATCCTCAGTCTTTTTTGCCGCATGGTCCGATGCAGAAGCAGTTTTGCGAGTGCAGGTTGGCGTTCTGAAATATTTCCGAAGCCGGAGTTTCAGACCGAATCAGAGTTGGCTAAGTACCCCGTTGGGGAACATTTTGTTTTTTTCTTGCCTCAGTATTTAACCGGATGTCAGAAAAAGTGAATAACTGTATTTCTTGTGGGAAACAGATACCTCATAGGGATTACCATACTTTGTGTATACCTTGTTTAGGGCCTGAGCACGACGTTGTTGGATGCCGCTCTTGTGCTAGGTTTAACAAGCGCACTATTAAGAGACGGTTAGACTGTGCCAGGTTAGTGTTTGGGAAGCGTTGCAATTATAAAATGCCGTCGGATGCTCCGACGCCCGCTTCGCCCAAGAAGCGCAAGGACAAAACAGCGAAGCCTAGGGTTGATGAACCGGCAGTCCCGGACGCCGGTTCTTTAGAAGGCTCAGTGGAGCCAGAGGTTTTGCCAGGAGTTTCTTTGGAGTCTCAGGCAGAGACTTTACTGTTACAGGATGTGCCTTCTCAGGAGGTAGGCCAGGCTGAGGGGCTTCTCAGGTATCTGTTCTTCCCTCTCTTCCCAAGGTAGTTAGAGCCTCTCCTTCTGTTGCCAAAACTTCTTTGAGAGGTAGGCCAAGTTCAGCTTCAGTGGGGGCTTCTCCTAGCATTTCAGGTTCTGTGCCTAAGAAACATATGCTTAAAATGGCAGAAGATTTGATTACTATGATTAGAGGTTCTATGCCCCTCCTGATAAGAGGCCTAGGGTGGAACCGAGTTTGATAGTTTTGAACAGTGTTCAGAGGCTTCTGAGTCTTCTGGAAGATTTGCAGGAGTATCCTCCTTATTCTGATTCTGATGTGGATGATTCCACTCCTACAGCTTCTCCTCCTGAGGATTTCTCATTTTCAGAGACTCTGCATTCCATGAGGGAGCACTTTAAATGGGAAGGCCAGGATTACTCTGATTCCAGGAAAAGGCTTAGGGAATTCTTGTTTTTGCCCCAGCATAGGCCCTTAGCTATACCTCCTGTGTTGAATGTGGTGGAAGATGTTTTTGCAGAGGCTTCCCTGAATCCTGATTCTTTGCCTCCTGCTCCTGTTAAACCTGATAGGTACTATAGGGTGCCTGAAGCTCATACGTATCTTTTTAAGAGTCCTAGGGCAGACCCGGAAACTGTTTCTCAGGGACCTAAAGGTGTTAAGGCCTCTGTGGTTAAAAACCCTGTTCCCACTGATAAAGAGGCAAGGGCTTTGGATAGATGGGGAAAGAAAGTGTATACTTCTTCCACTTTAGCCATGAGGGCGTTGAATTGTCAGTTTCACATGCTTAAATATCAAAATTATCTCCTTTCGCAACTGAAATCTAAGGTGGATGCTTTGGCGGAAGGTATTGAGTGTAAAGAGTTGCTGGATTTAGTTCATGTGTCTGAACAAGTGGGTAAGCATTCCTTGCAATGTGGTTTTGATGCGGTACAGGCCTCCTCCAGGGTGGCTGCCACTAGTTCTGTTCTTCGCAGGCATGCCTGGTTGAGGGATCAGAATTTAGCTGAGCATGTTAAGACAAGGATTTTGGATGCTCCTTTACAGTCGGATGTGTTGTTTGGTTCGCCTGTGGAAGCAGTTTTAAAGAAAATGGAGGACAAAGCAAAGTCTATGCAAACTGTTAAAGATTTTTTGCAGGTGCAGCCACCGAAGTTTAGTAGAAATTGGCCTACTAAGGGATGGACATATCCTGCTTATGATTCCCAGTCTAGGGGTAGGTCTAGACGTGGTAGGGGCAGAGCTCAAGGTTCTTTTAGGCCTAGAACAGGAGTTCACCTGCTCAGACTTCTGGTGAGGGCAGGGGTCAGTCCTTTCGTAAACAGACCCAATGACCTGCCTTTTCAGCTGCCAGTAGATTCTCGTCTGGCAGCTCCTTTGGGAGGAAGACTGTCTCTTTTCAAGGAAAATTGGGATTTAATTACTCAAGACAGATGGGTGTTGGATATCATTCACCACGGTTACAGGTTTTATTTCCATACATTGCCCCCTTTCAAAGGCATGCCAGACGTTCCTCCTCCACAAAGGAAAGAGGCTCACAAGCAAATTTCTCAGTTACTCCAAATAGGGGCCATTCAGCCAGTCCCTGTATCAGAAAGGGGCCTAGGATTTTATTCTCGCCTGTTCCTAGTACCAAAGAAGGGGAACACGTGGAGACCAATTTTGGATTTATCTATCCTCAACACTTATCTGGACATTCCCAAGTTCAAGATGTTGACGTTATAACAGCTTTTACCTCTTCTGGGCAAAGATCACTGGATGGTAACTTTAGATCTCAAGGAAGCTTACCTTCATGTGCCTATAAGACTAAGTTGCAGGAAGTATCTGCGTTTTCGAGCTGGAAATTCTCATTATCAGTTCTCTGCATTGCCCTTTGGCTTATCTACTGCACCCAGAGTATTCACAAAGGTTCTGGCTCCAGTGATAGCTTACTTCAGGCTAAAAGGAATTCAAATCTATCCTTACTTGGACGACTGCCTGATTCTGGCTCAAGAAAAGGAAGACCTTCTACAGCATCTGGAATATGTTATAGCAGTGCTAAGATGCCTAGGGTATTCTGTGAACGAAATAAAGTCCAGTCTAGTACCCTCTCAAGACATGTGCTTTCTGGGTGTGAGACTGAATACAGCAGCCCAGATGGCCTTTTTAACCCCGGACAAACAAAAGAGTCTATCACTTTACTTCCATCAACTATCTCATCAGTCCGTGCTGACTGCAAGGACAGTCCTTCAAGCATTAGGGTTCATGGCATCTTGTATTCTGGTGCTTCCCAATGCCAAACTGCATATGAGGAAGCTACAATGGTATCTCAAAAATGTATGGACACAGCACTGCCAGGATTTGGACACTGTCATTCAAATAATACCTTGCCTTCAAAAGAATTTTTGTGGTGGGCTCAGGAATGTCACCTAAACAAGGGACTCTCTGTGACCCGGCCAGAGGCGAGTCAGATTTTAACGACAGATGCCTCGGACATTGCTTGGGGAGCTCATCTGAATGGAAAGTGGATACAAGACAAGTGGCCTGCCAGACTACAGCATCTACATATCAACATGAAGGAGATGTTAGCAGTCCAGTTTGCATTAATGGCTTTCAAGGAGTTACTTCTTCCAGGGCAGGTGTTGATTCTAACAGACAACACAACTGTCATGTGGTACATCAACAAGCAAGGGGGAACACATTCTTATCCTCTATGCAGGCAAGCAATGATTTTATGGGAGACTGCGCTAAGCTTGCAACTAACTCTTCAGGCAAGGTTTCTGCCGAGCACAGAACTCCTTAGCAGATGTGTTAAGCAGACAAATCATGGATCCCCACGAGTGGAAACTGGATCTTCATGTATTTCAGAAATTGACAGTGTCATGGGGAACTCCAGACATAGATCTGTTCGCTTCTCCACTAAACCACCAGCTGCCAAAGTTTTGCACAAAGGGGTTTCATCACACAGCTTGGAAAGTGGATGCTCTGTCTTTCAGTTGGAAAAACCTTCATGTATATGCCTTTCCACCTCTGCCTCTTCTTCCAAAGGTGCTATTAAAAGTCAGACAAGACAAGCCAAGGATGATTTTGATAGCTCCAGATTGGCCTCGGCAACACTGGTACCCACTACTAAGGAGTCTGGTAAGGAAGCCTCCTTGGCCTTTACCTTTGATTCCTCATCTGTTATCTCAGAAGGACAGTCATCTGCTCAATGTCAAGCTTCACTCTCTTCATCTAACAGCCTGGCATATTCTGTGTTGAAACACAGCAGGTCTCAACTTCCTCAACAAGTTTTAAATGTGATTATGGAAGCTAGAAGACCTAGTACAAGGAAAGTGTACGCAGAAAAATGGAAGAGATTTTTATTTTGGAGTACAGCAAAGAATTTGGAGATTTCTGAGCCTAATTTGAGTGTGGCTCTTCAATATCTTACTGAGTTATTGGACAAAGGTTTGTCCTTCTCTTCCATTAAGATTCATGCTGCAGCAATTTCAGCTCACTATGATTGTGACCCACCATTGTTTTTGCATCCTTTGTTCAAGCAGTTTCTTAGAGGGGCAAAGAATATAAGACCCCCACGTAGAGCTCCTACTCCTGCTTGGGATCTCAATTTTGTGTTGGAAAACCTTACTCTACAACCTTTTGAGCCTGCGGCTACTGCTGAATTGAAATACTTGTCATGGAAGACTGCTTTCCTGTTGGCTATTACTTCTGCAAGAAGGGTGTCTGAGTTGCAGGCCCTTATGGCAGTAGAGCCCTTTTTGATTTTCCATAAGGATAGGGTATCATTACGTACTAATCCTTCCTTTATGCCTAAGGTGGTTTCTAGTGTGGCTTTAAACCAAACTATTCATTTGCCTACTTTTTATGCAGACCCCCAAAATAAAGGGGAAAAGATTTTGCACACTTTAGATGTACACAGGCAATTGCGTTATTATTTAAGCAGGACTAAGGATTTTAGGCAGTCTCAGCAGTTGTTTGTTTCTTTTGCTTTGAGTTCGCAGGGCAAGCCTGTGTCAAAACAAACTATTTCTAGGTGGATTGGGTTTTGCATTGCATTTTGTTATTCCCATCATGGCAAGGAGATTCAAGCTGGGATTAGGCCTCATTCCACTAGGGCTACTGCCACTTCAACAGCATTTCTAAGGGGGGTGGCAACTAAGGATATTTTGGAGGCAGCTACTTGGAGTTCAGTGCATACCTTCTCTAAGCATTATCACCTTCCTATCTACTCTAAGTCTAGGGCTGGTTTTGCCACAGCTGTTTTGCAAGGCATGTTGTCAGCTCCTACTTCTTTATGATTTGCCAGCCTCCCTTACCTCTGCTTTGGGATTCTACCCAATAGTAAGGACTGCAGCAATGTGGAGCGAAGAACATAGTACAGTTTTGTACCTACCATAAATGTAGATGTTCGAGGAGCCACATTGCTGCAGTCCAATTTACCCTCCCTCCTTCCCTCTGTGTTTAGGGGTGGTTGTGTAGGTGAGGTTATATGCTGATATTTTGTATATATCTTTTTGTATATATTGTACATATGTTTGGTGCAGGTATTTTGGGCCTTGTCTTTTTAGGGTCTTCTGACATCTGGGGCAAGAAAAGACTGAGGATATGACGTCGGTCATGCGCATTAGTACCCTGACGTACTGACGTCAGTCTAATGCGCCCTGACCGACGTCAGCCTTATACTCTGGTATTCGGGCCGACTGGACAGCGGACTACCCAATAGTAAGGACTGCAGCAATGTGGATCCTCGAACATCTACATTTATGGTAGGTACAAAACTGTACTTTCTAGTAGCCATAACATCAGCTAGAAGGGTATCTGAACTTCATGCTCTTTGCAGTCATCCTCCTTACTTAGTTTTCCATAAAGACAGGGTGTCTCCGGACTAATCCGTTGTTCTTGCCTAAGGTTTCCTCTGAGGCAAACCTAAACCAGACGATTGATGCCCCCATCTTCTTCCCTGATTATTCCAACAGGTCGGAACAAAAGTTACATTTTCTAGATGTTCAACTTCGATATTATTTAGACAGGACTAAACAGTTCAGGAAATCTGACCAGCTCTTCCTGTCTTATGCGTAAGGGAAATTGGGCCTTCCAGTTACTAAAGTGTCCCTTTCAAGATGGCTTACCTCTATAATTACCTTCATCTATGAAATCAGACATCAAAAACTGCCTTCAAGACCTAGAGCTCATTCAACTAGGGCATTAGCTACATCTGTAGCTTTTCAGGACAGGCTACCAATAGATTCCATTTGTGCAGCAGCCACATGGGCTTCTCCTCATACTTTTATCTCACATTACAAATTGGATATGGCCTCCAGAAACCGTGCCAACTTTGGTTCCACTGTTCTCAAGAGTCTGTTCCGATAAGCCACCCGGGGTAAGGTGCTAGGGACGTGGTCCCATCCAGCAAGAATGAAGGCGAGATTGACAACTTAACATTGAGAAGTTATGTACCTACCATAACGTTCCATGTTAGTTGTCTTCTTCTCGCCTTCTTTCTTGCGTCCCACCCTCCTTCCCCCTAGCCTGGACAGACCGATAGGAAGTTTTGGGATCTTTCATTGGGGTTTTCCTTCCCACATGTTCTACCACCTCTATTCTCCCTTTTATGTTTGTGGTAACTTACATACAGGTTTATATAGAGGTGGGTTCTTTTTCTGTCTTCTCCATACTATGGAGACCAGAACTGCTTGGTTTTAGCTATCAAACGAGATCTGAGTAGTTACTGCCTAGCATTGTGGGATATAGGGGAGCCTCGAGCTGGTGGAATTAGCTCTCGAGCTTTAGTATTGGCCAAGTCGGAGCCGAGGATCGGCTCCGAACCCATCCAGCAAGAAAGAAGGCGAGAAGAAGACAACTAACATGGAACGTTATGGTAGGTACATAACTTCTCATTCCTCCCCATTTAAAGACAATACAGAAAACTTCTCTAGTACAGATATTGTCTCCTGTTAAAGAAGAAAAACCACCGATCCAGCACACTGAATATAAAATTTGTAAAATAATGAAAGCGTGCTAGAAGGACTAAAATAACCACTGAAACATCTGTATAGATGTTAAGCATTTTCATTTGTTTTAATACCACAAACTTCATCAGAACAGTTTGTGGCATTAAAACGAATGAAAACATTTAACATCTGTACAGCTATTGTGTCTCCTGTTGACAGAAACTAAAAGATAACATTCTTTTATTATGTGGTCATAAAGTAATTTAAATTTCAGCCTTTCTTCTGAAGTTAACTTCTTGTATTTCAGTTTCCATTGTTAAAATATATACATCTAAATAGTCACAATAGTGCAGGTACATTCTTGTTCTATTCCAATAGGGCATGCTGTGGTTACATTTTAGCTTAGTACTTCACAAAATATCTCTTCCGTACCAGCAGTTTGATGTCACATAACATACATTTCTAATAATGATATTCACAAATGACATATAACTATTTACAAAATTCCAGATACTTGGGCTAGCAGTAGCTCTTTTCTTGACAAAGGTAATGCTGACCATTCACAAAACTTCCCCCACAGCCACAGGTGATGATCATTACAGGCATTCTACTAATGACTGTAAGCAGGGCCAGGATGCAAAAATTTCAGTCTGATGGCTGTGATGCCTGTGCACTGACCTAGTAATCAAGGAACCTCAATACTCACCACTAGCACCAGTGAGGGGCATGCATATTGGGAAGGATGTCAGGTACACACACAGTAAAGTACAGTTTCCCTTAAGAGCACACAGAGATCACAGTCAGTCTGGGGCTGGTTTCTCCCTTTCTCTCCAAATCCCCAATAAAGCTCCCCACTGGCACAGCTATAGGGTACAGGCCTCAACCTAGTGGTCAAGTTAAAACCTCCAGCACCCTCTGTCCAACCAGTGCTTCGTGTCCCTGCCCAAGTAACTGACACACACACTTTGAGATATGAGCTATAGGGTTGGGAGGGTGGCCTAATTGTTAAGGTGTTTGCCTTACAAACACAAGGTGCAGGGTTTGAGTCTCACAAGGGATAATTGGCTAGGCTTAAATGGCTTGCAAGGGCAGTTAGCTTAGTACTAACCTATGAACCTGTATACAGACACTCCTGGGGAAGGCTGGCACAGGTTTTCCAGCTATGACTCCTTCTGTATCCAGGCTATAAGGTAGAAATCACTGCCATCAACCACTAATTTCAGCTGCTATAAGGCCCTTACCAAAGGATGTCCAATTTTACTGTGCAATATTATTATCATCCAGTTAGTAAGTATGCCGAACAGCAAGGCTTACTGGAGTGGTTTGGACAGTATCACTATATACATGCAATGTACTCTAGAGCTTAAATTATCTCTACACAAAACAGCCACAGTTGATAGGTTTAAAAATTTTTAATAATAAATAATAAAAACACAAAGACAAATCTTGTCAATTCAACATAGTGCTAGTCAAGAGTTCAGACTCAGAAAAATGCTTAAAACAATACTGTAGAATAGTCTGACATAAATATAGACAACAGCTAGGCTAAACTTACTATTTTCTATCTATTTCTAAGAGAAACAATGTTGTAAATAACCTACATACATACAGAGCAAAGGTAGAGTACTGGTGAGTAGATGTGTTCAGGTTCAGACAAAATCCAAAATGCTCTAATTCTCTCTCTTTGAAAAAGTCTTAAATTGATAATACATCACTGCTGACTCATTTTAGATTACATCATTCTTGACACTTCTGATTAGCTTCCCAGGCTAACAGAAACTCAGAATTTACATTTATTTGTGCAGTGTGCACCTGCAGGAAGCCAGAGCCATTAAAGACCTTATATATGTAAAATCTAGCAATTAACTCTTGCCTAAGACAATAGAAAGAATTCCTTCATCCAGACACCCTGTCTCCAAGCCCTGAGATCAAACAGTCATAAAATGGTTTACTTTATCAGCTTTCTTCCAACAGGGTGCACTGTGGTTACATTTTTGATGCTCAGTACAACCTATA
>NC_056726.1:836974662-836977162 GCF_019279795.1 Protopterus annectens | reverse complement strand
GACAGCTCAACCTTTCTGCAGAGGACTTGAAAATCCATCTGGAGCTAAAGAGACTTGAGTTGGAGGCCAGGCATTTGGAAACAGAAGCAGCAGAGAGACTGAGATGTCTACAGACTGAGGAGAATGAGAAACTGCTATGCTTGGAAGCTGAGACGAAGGAGATGCATAGGCAGCACGAAAAGGAGATTCTGACTCTTCGCCAGAATCATGGAGGTAATGGGGACGGCAGTAACCGGACCCTAGAAACACAAAAGCTCAATAAATTTCTTCCACAGTTTGCAGAGGGGAATAATTTTGATAGTTTCATTCACATGTTTAAAAGGGTATGTAAACAGTATGATGCTGACCAAAGGTTCTGGGTACGGTTCCTGACCCCATTACTCCATGGTAAAGCTGTGACTTTGTTGTCTAAGCTTTCTGATCACAAATTTTTTGATTATACTGCTATTAAGAATTGTCTGTTAGAATTTTTTAAGCTAACACCTGAAACTTATAGGAAAAAGTTTTGTGAGCATAGATGCAAGGCAGATGAAAATGTATGCGAATATGTTGCTGAACTGAGCACTTATTTTCATAGGTGGATGACTGGATGTCAGTTCACCACTTTTGAAGGGCTGGCAGACCTTTTGGTGAGGGAACAACCCTTAGCAAGTTGCCTGAGGACATGAGGATCTGGTTAGCTGATAGACAATGCACTACTTCAGATGAGTTGGGGAAGAAGGGAGTCCTATACCTAGCAAGCAGGGCATCCCTGCACAGGAAAGGGACCCCCAGTACTGCTCATGGGTCTAAGGGAACCCATGGTAAGCAGCCCAGACTACCCCAACAGAATCTGCCAGTAGCAGAGGAAGCCACTAGTCCAGGTACACGAACCTAGGGTTAAATGTTTTGAATGCAACCAGAGGGGCCATGTGGGATACAGATGTCCATGGAGGCAAGGTAAGGAACAAAAGGTGAGAGAGCCAGTAAGTGGAAAAGACAAAATGCCAATAGTATGTTGTCTTGAGACAGCAAGGGTACTAAACTACCACAAGAGGTTATATCCTATTGTGAATGGCAAAAAGAGGCCATTGCTAAGAGAGACACCTCTAAGCCTGCAGTGGTTACAGAGGAGCACTACTTGCCTGGGCATTCTCCTTCATTCAGGGCTTTAGGAGGGACCCCATTCTATATACCTTTGGCTAGGGTTCACCTTGACTGGGAGGCTGGAAAAGGAAGCCAGTTAGTAGGTGTGTTTGAGGATATCCCTGCGGATGTCCTGATAGGGAATGTTTTTTATAAGGCAGTACCATGTTTTTGTGCAGTTACACACAGTTATGCTTGGAGACAAGCATGTGTGTCTTGTAGCCTGGGGGAGACACAGACAGACTGCCTGCTTGCAGCCAGAACTGGTGAGGTGGTTACTTCAGAGAGGGAGCTACTCTGCAGCAGTCAGACTGAAGGTGAGCCACAGCTGGTTGTGGGTACTGATGTTCCCTTGGACATAGTGACTGCAAAGGTAGCCATGAGCAGTAGTATCCAGGCTGAGAGTGAGGCACCACTGTCAGAGGATGCCAGACTTCCTGTGGAAGGGGAGCTGGGAAGGGTTACAAAGAGAGCTGAGATGGGCTCAGCTCTCAGACCCTACATTACAAGGCCGGAGACGGGTAGCTAGTGAGGCACCTAGTGAGGCACCTGATTCTCAAGGGAAGGGGGAATCTGAATACTGGGACAAAGGATTACTGTGTAGAGAGTGGACCCATGAGGGAGGGCTAGAAGATGAGAGGATGCAGCTGTTGGTAGTGCCTAGACCGTACCATCTGGCACGTTTAGCCATAGCCCATGATATTCCCTTTGGAGGCCATATGGGCATAAAATGTACAAAGAGACATATTATGTGGAACTTTTATTGGCCTGGAATTTCCTGAGGTGTAACAGGGTACTGCAAGATCTATGAGCAGTGCCAAAAGGTAGGCAAGGCAGGAGACAAGGTGAGTGCTCCTTTGATGCCTTTGCCTGTGATTGAGGAGACATTTCATAGGGTAGCTATGGATATTGTGGTGCCTCTGAGTACCCCAAGTTCCACAGGGAAAAAGTATATACTAGTGGTAGTAGATTATGCTACAAGATACCCTGAGGCAGTGCCTTTGTCCTCCATTGAGGCAGAAAAGGTGGCAAATGCTTTGTTAGAGATTTTCAGAAGGGTAGGTTTCCCAAAAGATATACTGACTGACAGAGGTGCCAATTTCATGTCAGACCTGCTGGCTTGTTTGTGGAAGTACTGTGGGGTGAAGCACCTGAAGACCAGCCCCTACCATCCCCAGACTATAGGTCTGGTTGAGAGGTTAAACTCTACAATCAAGTCAGTCCATGCTACAGGCATTTGCAAACCAGTTTATGAGGGAGTGGGACAAATATTTGCCCCATCTGTTTGCTTACAGAGAGGTTCCCCAGGATTCCACAGGGTTTTCTCCCTTTGAGTTGCTGTATGGGCATAGGGTGAGGCGACTTCTAGATTTAA
>NC_056726.1:836774662-836969662 GCF_019279795.1 Protopterus annectens | reverse complement strand
CACTGTTTTATCACCAGGATAAAAGTCACATTGCGCCTTCTGAGTGACAGGCTTGACTAGTGGCACAGGCTTTTCCAGAAAACACTGGACAAACCAAGAGTAAAACAAAAATGAAGATGAAGACCTCAGAGCTGAACCTTTATTCTTTATTGAGGGCTTTCTTCCTCTCTTTTCTGGGCTTCTTCAGAATAAAAAACACACCCTGTCTAGCCTTACATACACATTTAAACTTCTCCCCATAATAAATTAGTCAATCAATTAACATTTAAAAACATAAAAAATAGCACTGTACTTGAGATAGGGCAAACAAGTTACAAATAACCTTTTTACACTTAAAATTACCCATGTTATTTACAAACATAAATAAATATATGTGTTTCACTTAAATAACTTTTAAAAATATTTGTAAACTCATATAGTACTATACAAAGCAAGCAGTTTTTACTTTTAATACACTGAATGATGAAGTGGTCTCATTCAGACCTAGTCACCTGGATATTTAGTGGCATTACTTCTTAACTGCCTTTAAACTCCAGGAATTCTAAAAAATCTTCACATGGTCCACCCCTTTGATCCAGATTAACCTGGTCAATAACAGTGCATTTAAGGCTGTGGTCAAGATTTTGTACCAAATGTTTATATAAAGCATTTCTACCATCCTTCTTAGATATGTCATAATTATGTTGATAAATCCTCTTCCTAAGACTTAACTTCATCTTACCTGTGTAGAATGCAGTACAGCATTTAGATTGAGCCAGGTAAATCACCCCCCTTACTACCACAGTAATACCTATGGTTCAACTTAATCTCCCCATATCCTTCAACCAACAGGGTAGACCCCTCAGCAACATAGAGGCAGTGTGTACAATGGCCACACTTAACCATTCTGCCCACTCGATCATCCTCACCAGGATTTTCCAGTAATGTTTTAAACACAAGTCCTTTTTGTATACTGTAACAGCTTTCTCCCCTGCAATTTCCAGATACTGTCGGTCTATCCCAAAGATCTTCCAATTTATTTCTATTATAGATCTTAGGTCATAGAAATTAGCATTAAAAGTAAAAACAAGAGCCGTGTTCAATATTTGGGAAGCAGCTGCCTCTCTTATTTGACTAGAAAGCATTATAGTTCCCCTTCCTAATAATGGAACAAAATGTCAAAAAGACTTTTGGGTATCCCTTCACACTAAATATATTAAATAACTTGTCACTCTCAACTGTAAACTCCACGTCATCAGTAATCATCCTGGCCAGTCTTACACATTGTCCTTTAACTAGGGCTTTTTCTGATGCACAGGATGCATACTGTCAAAGTGAAGAAAAGAGTTAGAATAAGTCAGCTTACGATAGATTGCTGATTCAAAACATTTCTTTTCCTTATTGATTTGAAAGGTAAGGTCTAAAAAAATTAACTAATCCCTCTTGAACATTCATTGTAAACCTAAGAAAGTCCCTCTAAATCAAAAGTCTTACAGCTTTTCCAGGTTAGGGGTCGCCACAGCGGATCACCGGTCTGCTGTTGATTGGCAGTGGATTTTTACGGTGTCAAGTTACCCGCCTGGCACCCAACCTTCACAGAAGGCACACACACTCATGGACCTACCTGCATGTCTTTAAAGTTCAGTTAACCACAGGAAAGACATGCAGGCTCTGCAGAGAAGTGCTCCAGTGAGAATCAAATTAGAGAACTGCTTGCTATGAGGCAACAATGTTAATCACTGCACCACCGTGGCCTCTAAGAAAGTCCCTCTAAATAATTATTTTTTAACCATATTTCTTTTTATTATTTTTACCTTATTTTTAAACTCCATTTCATTTTATCCCACTTCCTAGCTATATCTTGTAAAGACTTTTTTATCTTCCTTAATAACTCCTGAATAATTTCCCCTGCCCATTCCTTAAAGTCCTGTCTGTTTAACAGAGAGGTGGGGAAGTGCCATTGTCTCATTTTAGTTTAGTTATTATTGGTGCATGATCTGAAATAGTTATTGGATGCGTATCTTAACTTTCATTTAAATGCACGTTTTTGTGAAGTATACATTTCTGTTGGCCAGCTTTTGTATTTCAATGAACAATATATAAATTCTCTCCAAGATCCTTCTATTGAACTCACATCTTCTATACCAAATATTTTCATAAATTGTTTTCATAAATCTCACCTCTTTTGTTATATTTTCCCTTCTAGGCCCCCAGATACTTCTTCACTGTTGCAAATCAAATTCCTGTCCCCACCTATAAGTAATATCCCCTGCTTAATGCTGATTATTTCTCCCTTGACTTTTCTAATCTCCATTGTAGCAGTTTTAGGTGGACTGTAAATACATGCCAGCATAATCCTCCTCCCTTGCCAGTGCACTAATACTACTACAAATCTAGCATTATCATTTTGAGCTCTATCACTATTTGAGCTCATCTAGCAATTAATATAAGTACTCTCCTTTTACTTTGTCACAGATATTCTGCTGAATAACCACCCTGAAATACTTTCTTTATCAAATTCACATGCTCACTTCTTTCCAAATGTGTCACCTGTAGCATAGCTATTTGCACTCTACATTTTTAATATAGTTCACTACTCTTTCTTTTTTGTATATACCTGTGAGACCATTCAATTTAAAGATAATATGGAAAGTGTCATTGTGATAAGAAGTTATTATTCCCATCTGTTATATATAATAGCTTTTTTTAAATATCTAGTCTCAGCTTTTTTGTTGCATGCATACACCGATGTTTGGCAGATTGAGCTTTTATACAGATGTTTCTTGTCATATCCATTTGAACCTGTGCCACATCTTATGAGACTTTTTCTTTTAATGAAATCCCTCAAACAAAACAACAAACACATCCCCAGAACACCCTCAGGACCTTTTAGCTTAATACAAAACACAAAACTACATACATCTTCAAATAATGAAGTTTAACCCTCCTAACAGGAACAGTTGTCCTAGATTGACACCTATGCTTACAGAATTGAATTGACGGTTATCTGTGGTAAGACATATGGTACAGCCGGGTGTATATTATGACATCGAAACACCGTAACAGCGAGCACCTAAACATCAACAAGTATTCAGCGAAATTCACTTCTGCGATTCACTGAATACTTACAGGGCAAAGATGTAGTTGGCCAACTAGACAATTTTGCCCTTTTCTCCACTGTAGTGCGATCTCAGAGTTGGTATATTTAGTTGGGGGGGGTGCAGCCCCCACATGAGTGGGTTTGTTTTAGGTACATTTAGTTCAGTTGGGTTGCAGGGCAAGTATTTGCCCTTTAAGTATTCAGCGAATCTTGGAAATGCATTTCACTGAATACTTATTGATGTTTACGCGTTTGCTGTTATGGCGTTTTGACATCGTAATATAGACTTATACACCTAGTCTTTCTACTAACACTGTGTGCCATCTCTTTTATCTTATCTTTATTCTGCTCCCAGATGTAGAAAACAACTTGAATGCTTTCAGAAAAGATCATCAAAGTCAAAGAAAACTTTATTGTCATTCAGAACTACACAGCAATGTAGCTTAACAAAATTACAATGCTTCTTTCTCAATACAGGAAATACTTGCACATATAGACAGAGAAAAATTAATAAAATATCATAGTAGAATTTTAATATGTAGCAATTTGTAAGTAAAGTAGGACAGCAGTGACCCACACCCATCTCAGAACAGGAGACAAGGAAGACAAAGAACAATATGAAGGTAATATTGTCAAAGTAAATTAAAACAATAGCAGCAAGTCTGTGAATAGACTGAATTATTGCACAGTTTTATATTGCACTTTACAGTTCTTCAATGTGTAGGTGAGCTACCTTAGTATTGCACTTAGTTATTGCACATCCGTAAAATAAGCCCCTTGATAGGCTAGTTATGTAACAGACGTCATGGTTCGTTTTTCCCAAGAGTTCAACAGTCTAATGAAAGAAACTTTTTAGTCTGGTGATCTTACAATGCAGGCTTCTGTATCTCCTGCCTGAGGACAGGTGAGTGTACAGACCATTGGCAGGATGTGTTGGATCGCTGGAAATCTTTTTGGCCCTGTTGATGCACTGACATTTGTGTACATACATTCAAGCACTGTCATTAAGCCCTTCTAGCTTGCCAATATGCCAAAACACTTGTTCCCATAATAAATGTCCAGGCTGTTCTTAAAAATATCTAAACTAGTACTTGCTTTAATGTAATTAGGTAGTCTGCTCCAAGCATCAGTTACTCTGTCAAGTACACTTCTCATTCCTATAAAATCTTCTACATAGGTTATCTGACGATTCTCTAGTACTTTTTGATAACCCCAAACATTCCCAGAGGTAGTTGTCTCTAAATGCCCTATATATCTGAATAAGATCTCCTCTTAAATATCTGTAAGAGACACTGTACAAGTTCAGATATTTTAGTCTTTCATAATAACTTAAGATTTTCACATCCATGGATGCCCTTAGTGTTTTTCCGCAGTACTCTCCAGTTTATTCATGCTTGTTTTCCTATAGGGTTTCCATATTGTTATTCCATACTCAAGTTTGGGTCTAATGTAACTAACAAACAATAACTTCATTATGTTTAATTTCCTAGACTTTATAAATCTTTTTATACAACCCATGGTTCTATAACTATCATTAGCCAGTTGGTTGATATGATTAGAAAAACTCATAGCTGAATCTACCCATATACCCAGGTCCTTAAATGAGTCTACAGTTTCAATCACTGTGTGCTGTATTAAATATTAACCTTTCAGTTTATGTCTCCCAACTCTCATATGCTTAGTTTTTAATGTATTTATCAACATATTAATCTCCTGTGCCCAAATGGTCAATTTAGTCAAATTATTTTGTAGACATGCCTTATCTGTGTAGATCCTCCAGAGTCCAGAAGTGTAAGGGACATTTTATTTATTTTTATTTATTTATTTATTTAACATTTTTTAACAGGGAAAGTCTGACTTGGAACAAAGCCAATTTTCAGCGGAGGCCCAGGAAGAAATGCTCCAAATAACATGCCAATGATTTATTTCTGCTGATCTTACAACTCTCTTGAGAGCCTTCTAATCCTGATTGTTACAGCTGCCATACCAGACTGCAATGCTGTTGGTCATGACACTTTCACTGGTGCCCCTATAAAAGCTCTAAAGTATGGAGCTTGGTAATTTTCCCTTCCTAAGTTTCCTTAGAAAGTGCAAGCATTGCTGAGCTTTTTTGACTGTGCTGGATACATGGACTAACCAGGATAAGTTCTCCATGACCCAAGAACTTTGTACTCTTGACCTTTTTCACTGTCATCCCTTTCGTCACTAGAGGTTTGTGTGGTACTTGAGATGTTCTTAAATCAACAATCAACTCCTTTATCTTGCTGACATTCAGTGCTAGATTGCTGCTGTCACACCAGACCATTAGTTGATCGATCTCTTTCCTGTAGGCTTCCTTCTATCCATCTCTGACCAGGCCTATAACAGTGGTGTCATCCGCGAATTTGATGATCCTATTCGTCTCATGTGTGGCCATGCAGTCATGTGTCAGCAGAGCGAAAAGTAGAAGGCTTAAGACATACCCCTGTGGTACTCCTGTGTTCAGGATGATACTTCCAGAGCTGTTGTCTCCCACACAAACCTTTTGAGGCCTTTCAGTAAGGAAGTTCAGAATCCAATTGCATAAATGAGAGTCTGTTATGATTATCTTCTAACCATTAAAACAGAAAATTATTCTGTTTTTATAGCCATTATCAGCTTGTCTCCATAGAAACGTGAGAACCATACACACAGTTGCCTTCAGCTACAAGCTTTTCATATTGCACTATCAAGATTTATTTGCTAAAGGAAAACTTTTAACTACATTCGGTGGTCTTATATACCTGCTTCCTCTTAAAACTTGTTAGACAGGCCGAGTACCTCAATCCAGCCATTCCCATTTTTACATTGCAGTGCCTACATTTCTTAAAACTAAACAATTAGAAAGATGAAGGGAAAATGGCACCTGTATATCTTAGTATCCCTATTACACACAAAAATGACTGAAAAAGCTTTACTTTATAACATGCAGCGTATGTCATATTTTATAAAAATATTAAGAACAAAAACTGTTTTAATTACAGTTACCTCCTCCCTCCTCTTCCCCTTTCCTTAATGTTCTTGCAAACATTAATGATATGAAGTAGGGCATATACTATGGAGTCCCTACAAGTTTGACAAAGTCAAAAATGTCCACCATATTTCACAAATGTGAATGATGCTTTGTAAACCCACTTTTATTCTTTAATTTTTGAGTTGCTTGATTTCTTCATGTTGATTTCCACTTCCAAACTCCAGTCTCTGGTTCATTTTCAACATACTCCTGGTTTCTGTTTATTTATTTAACATTTGTTAACAGGGAAAGTCTGACTAGGAACAAAGCCAATTTTCAATGGAGGCCCAGGAAGAAATGCTCCAAATGACATGCCAATGATTTTTTCTGCTAACCTTATAGCTTTCTTGAGAGCCTTCTGATCCTGATTGTTACAGCTCCCATATCAGACTGCAATGCTGTTGGTCATGACACTTTCACTGGTGCCCCTATAAAAGCTCTAAAGTATGGAGCTTGGTAATTTTCCCTTCCTAAGTTTCCTTAGAAATTATGTATCGGTATTGTCCGACTGGGCCAGGAGCCCATTTTCAGAAGAGACCCAGGGAGAAAAGTTCCAAATAAGTTGACAGAAGAGCAGCAGTGAAAAAAATACAGTGCGTTACATACAGTGTACTAAATACAGAAGTATTTAGTGCAGTGAAAAAAATACAGAGTATTACATACAGTGTACTAAATACAGAAGTATTTGTTTAAAAGTTCCATTGAGGCTAGTTCAAAATATACAGTTGAGTGTACAAATCATAAGTAAACGTTTTAAAGAGTTGGAAGTTGGAAGAAGAATAACAAATAGACAAATAATAACTCACTGTCTCCTAGGGGAATATACATTGGAATGTGAACAAAGTTGATTTACTTAGAGTAAGAGACAACAAGGCAGTATAGTTAGCCTGGAGTTGTGCAGGAGCATAGCCAGTGATTAGTAAGGTACTCTTTAGGAGTAGTTTGAACTTGTGACTGCCAGGAGTTTGAAGTATGTGCTGAGGAAGCAAGTTCCAAGTTTTATCTATTTATTAGAGTAGAGGGAGTTTTCAAAGTAGTTATGGGATTTAGTTACCTTTAGAATTAGTTTGTCTGATGATTTAAGGGACCTAAGGTTTATATTAGGTTCAACTAGGTCATTGAGAGCAGGGCAGTTGTTGGGTTTATGGATGAAAACTATGGGCAGTAGTTAGGTGGTTGAGAGATAACAGGTTGGGAAGTTCAATCTGGTTAAGTTGGTGAAGGACAGAACAGTGATGAGATTTATGGGGTTGGTGTACGGCAAATTTGGCTGTTTTGTTATAGCAGGTCTCTAGGTTATTCAAATCAGACTTGCACAGGTTGGTGAATATCTGGGAGCAATAAAAGAGAGTAGATCATAGGTGGGATCTTGCTGTGGATAGTATGGAGTTAGTTAGGTATGGTTTGGCCCTGTAAAGTGAGCCAAGTTTGATGTGGATTTTTTTAATTGTAAGTGACATATATTTATCAAATGTCAGACAGTCGTTTGTTGTTACACCTAGAAGCTTAGTTTGACTGACTGGTTCAAGTTTGTACCATTAGAGGAGTAGATGGTGAGAGGGATTTGGTTATTTTTAGACTGTTTTCCTGTTCGATTCTCAGCTAGAGCGTCTTCTGTGTGAAGACATGCGTGAATGGGCATACCTTTGTTGAAGGTTGTGCATCAGGGCTTGCAACTCGGCATGTAAAAATCCACTGCCAATCATTAGCGGACCGGAGTTCCGCTGTGGCGACCCCTAACCGGGAAAACCTGAAAGACTCAACAACTTTTAAGTTTAGCTTTGTTAGGGTTGAGTATGAGTTGATGGTTGGTGAGGTAGTTTTCTATGTCTTGAAGAGATTTTTTGTGTTTTTTTCTTGTCGTTCATGAATGAGGGGGCAGAGCAGGTAAGAGAGGAGTCATCGGCGTATTGGGAAATAGTGGCTAGTTGTGTGGCAGTACTTAGATTATTATTAAGCTTAATATGGCTGTGTTTTTTAATGCAAATGGTACTAATGTGAATAATATTTGTTCAAGTAATGTTTAAAAAGATCTAGCAAATTCAGTCCCCCACTACATGGGGTTCTGTTGACATATGTACAAGTGTATAGTAATGAATTTAGGAACATTATCCAAAAAACAGGGAAAAATTATGTCAGCTTGAGTGAAACTGAAAACCAGTTGTCTGAATTTATGTATGACAAATCTTTGTGCATCATGAAACCTGACAAGGGGGGAGGGGTGTTTATCATGGACCTAATTGTTTATAACAATAGGAAGAATGCATTATTGTTAACTGATGCTTATCAAGAAATCTCTGGAAATGAACTTAATGTGGCCTATGCTAAAATTTATGTTCAGCTATTAGACATGTTGTTTCAAGGGCAGATTGATTTAGATGAGTATGATTTTTTGCATAACAAGTGGCCCGTGATATTAGGTATATTCAGGATTCCTAAAATCCATAAGAATATACAAACCCCCCCCCCCAAGTCCTATTGTGGATGGTAATAGGTGTAAGATGTACTACTTTTCCAAGTTTATAAACCATTGGTTAAAAGCTTCTGTGGGGTCTATTTCCCAGATTTGCAAAGACTCCTGGGTTTTTTTAAAGAAATTATTATTCAGGCTGATTATAGTTTGGTTACTATTGACGTTTCTGACCTATACTCTGTCATCCCACATGACACTGGGCTTAGATGCTTCGAGGATGTTTTGGCAGAGATAGGTATTTAGTCCCAAGATCATATTAACACTATCAGTGCCCTCATGGAATTGGTCTTGTTAAAACAATTTTTTGTTCTTTGAGGGACAGCTGTTTAGACAAGTCAAGGGGTGTAACAATGGGGGCAGTGTGTGCCCCCAGTTTTGCAAATCTATTTATGAGCTTTTGGGAAAAACATTTTGTGTTTAATTCCCCTTTTTGCTTTGGGTTTGCCTTTTACACCTGGTTTCTGGATGATATTTTTATTGTCTGGAAAGATAGTGAAGAAAGACTTAACATCTTTTTCCAGTACATTAATTCCACAACGTCATTTTTAAGATTTGTTTATGGGTATAGTGATTCAAGTATTTCTTATTTGGATGTGACTGTTACTAAGGATTTGAGAATGAAGTGTCTAATATCTAATATTTTTCTTAAAAGTACCTTTTCTAATAGCTGTATACATTTTGAAAGCCACCATCCTCATTGCCAGAAGAAATCAGTGGTAAAAGGCCAACTGGTTAGGTTTGCCAGAATGATTTCTGAGGATGAGGTTTTTGAGGATGAAAGTCGGATTCTTTTGGAAATGCTTACTAAGCGGGGGTATCCCATGGAATTTTTAAAACCTACATTTGATGAAGTGGCAAGTAAGAGGAAAAGTAGATTTTACCTCCCTTTGTTATATGATGATAATAGGGGAGTTCATGATAGTGTCACTAGGGACTTGGGTGTGGGCTCTGATGCTACCACAAGTGATATTCAGGTGTATGATGGAAATAAGTACAATAGGTCCTTTATTTTTACCTATTCTTGGATTGTCATGAAATTGTACAAACAGTGAGAAATAATTGGCTACTGATATCTGCGATCCCCCAGTTGTGTAGATTATTAGGTAATAAACCAATTGTGGTTTATAGGAAGGACTTTTGTTTCAAACAGTTATTGGAGACAACACATGGTAGGGATTGTATTTCATCTAGCACCCATGGTATGTCCAAGTGTGGATGTTGTAGAACTTGTCCTCATATATTAGTAGGCTGTCAGTTTTTTCTTAATGGTTTTAAGGTTCTCATTAAGGAGAAATATAATTGTAACACCAAATGGGCTATTTATGCTGCCTGCTATTTGGATTGTTCTGCCTATTACATAGGCAAAACTATTAAATGAGTGAGAGAAAGAATATACGAACATGAAAGAGATATTAAAAATAAAAAAGACACAAATGCTTTGTTCAGACATATCCAAAAAAATCCTGGACACAAATTTGGGTATTTTGTGATAGAACAGCTTAAGAGGGATGATAGGGGTAGAATTGTAGAAGAACATTTACTTGTGAGGGAATTGAGATTGCAGCTCAAGCTAAATTCCCTAGTGGAGCCAGGACTTAATGATACTTGCTCCATTTCACCTATTTTATTTCTAAAATATTTAGAATGTTAATGTGATTGTACTTGAACTTTTAGTATTTTTATTTAAATAGTTTTCATCTTAGAATGGATTGTTCGCAGATGTTCTTCATCTCACATTGCTGCAGTCATAACTTATGGGTAGTCCGCTGTCCTCGGTCGGCCCGAATACCAAAGTATTAGGCTGACGTCGGTCATGGGCGCTCAGATCTGACGTCAGAGCGTCAAGGTATTAAAGCGCATGACCGACGTCATTTCCTCAGTCTTTTTTGCCGCATGGTCCGAAGCAGAAGCAGCGTTTGCAAGTGCCGTTCGGCGTTCTGAAATTTTCGTATTCTGAGTTTCAGACCGATACCAAGTTGGGCTAAGTACCCCGTTGGGGATTATTTTTGTTTTTTCTTGCCTCAGTTACTTCCGGATGTCAGAAAAAGTGAATAATTGTATTTCTTGTGGGAAACAGATACCGCATAGGGATTACCACTCTCTTTGTATTCCTTGTTTGGGACCTGAGCACGACGTAGTAGGGTGTCGCTTTTGTGCTAGATTTAATAAGCGCACCATTAAACGTAGGTTAGATTGTGCTAGGCTTGTTTTCGGTAAGCGGTGTAATTACAATATGCCATCGGATCCTCCGACGTCCGCTACCGCGAAGAAGCGCAAAGCTAAATCTTTAAAGTCCAAACAGGATGACTCGTCCGTTCCGGACGCCGGTTCTTTAGACTCCACTGTGGATTCGGTTGATCCGGCCGCAGTTTCAACTGAGTCTCAGGGGGAGACGTTGGTTTTGCAAGATGTGGTTTCCCAGGAGTCAGGTCAGGCTGAGGGGGCCTCTCAGGTTACTGTTCTCCCTTCTTTGCCTAAGGTGGTTAGGCCTTCTCCTTCTGTCTCTAAGGTGCCTTCCAAAGGCAGGCCTGGTTTGCCTTCCACAGGTGTCAGTCCTAGTTCTGCAGGTTCTGTGCCTAAAAAACACATGCTTAAAATGGCAGAAGATTTAATTACTTTAATCAGGGGTTCTATGCCCCCTCCTGATAAGAGGCCTAGGGTGGAGCCAGAAATGGAAAGTTTGGAGCAGGCTTCAGATTACTCAGAGTCTTCGGCTGAAGACATTCCAGATTTTCCTCCTTATTCAGATTCAGACGCAGAGGATTCCACTCCTTCTGCTTCTCCTCCAGAGGATTTTTCTTTTTCAGAAACCCTGCATTCCATGAGGGAGCATTTTAAATGGGAAGGTCAGGATTACTCAGATTCAAGGAAGAGGCTTAGGGAATTTTTGTTTTTACCACAGCATAGGCCCTTGGCTATACCTCCTGTTTTGGATGTTGTTCAAGACGTTTTCTCTGAGGCTTCCCTTAATCCAGATTCTTTGCCTCCTGCGCCAGTGAAGCCAGATAGGTATTACAGAGTGCCTGAGGCTCATAAATATCTGTATAAGAGCCCTAGGGCCGACCCAGAAACTATTAGCCAGGGACCTAAGGGTGTCAGGGCTTCTGTTGTAAAGAATCCAGTTCCTTTGGATAACGATGCTAGAGCTTTGAAAAGGTGGGGTAAGAAAGTATATACCTCCTCCACTTTAGCAATGAGGGCTTTGAATTGCCAGTTTCATATGTTGAAATACCAGAATTTTCTTCTTACTCAGTTGAAATCTAAAATGGATGCTTTGGCAGAGGGCATAGAGTGTAAGGAATTACAGGATTTGGTACATGCCTCTGATCAGGTGGGTAAGCATGCTTTGCAGTGTGGTTTTGATGCTTTGCAGGCTTCTTCCAGGGTGGCTGCCACTGGTTCAGTTCTTCGCAGGCACGCCTGGCTTAAGGATCAGAATTTGTCAGAGCATGTTAAAGCTAGGATTTTGGATGCTCCTTTGCAGTCTGAAGTTTTGTTTGGTTCTCCTGTGGAGTCTGTCTTGAAAAAAATGGAAGACAAGGCTAAGTCAATGCAGACTGTTAAAGATTTTTTGCAGGTGCAGCCCCCTAAGTTTAGCAGGAACTGGCCTGCTAAGGGTTGGACTTACCCTTCTTCTGATTCACAGTCTAGGGGTAGATCTAGACGTGGTAGGGGCAGAGCTCAGAGTTCTTTCAGGCCCAGACCGTGGAGTTCACCAGCACCATCTACAGGTGAGGGCAGGGGCCAGTCCTTTCATACACAGGCCCAATGACCTGCATTTCCAGCTGCCAGATCCTTCCTGTCTGGCAGCTCCTTTGGGAGGAAAGTTGGCACTCTTCAAGCAAAATTGGTTTCTAGTCACCCAGGACAAATGGGTGTTGGACATTATAGACCGAGGCTACAAGTTTTATTTCCACACATTGCCTCCTTTCAAAGGCATGCCAGACGTTCCTCCTCAGCAAAGGGCAGAGGCTCACAAACAGATTTCTTTACTTCTTCAAATGGGGGCTATACAGCAGGTCCCTCTGTCGGAAGTGGGCCTCGGATTTTACTCTCGCCTATTTCTTGTACCAAAGAAAGGAAACACTTGGAGGCCAATCTTGGATCTGTCTGTCCTCAACACATATCTGGACATTCCAAAATTCAAAATGCTGACGTTGCAACAGCTTCTGCCTCTGTTGGGCAAAGATCACTGGATGGTAACTCTGGATCTCAAAGAGGCTTATCTTCATGTTCCTATCAGACTCAGTTGCAGGAGATTCCTGCGTTTTCGGGCTGGGACTTTACATTATCAGTTTTCTGCATTGCCCTTTGGCTTATCTACTGCGCCCAGAGTATTCACAAAAGTTCTGGCTCCAGTGATAGCCTTCTTCAGGTTAAGAGGAATACAAATTTATCCTTATTTGGACGATTGCCTGATTCTTGCTCAAGACAAGCACGAGCTTCTTCACCATCTACAGTATGTTATGACAGTGTTAAGGTGCCTAGGGTATTCTGTGAACGAAACAAAGTCCAGTCTAGTACCCTCTCAGGAAATGTGCTTTCTGGGTGTGAGACTGAATACAGCTTCCCAGATGGCCTTTTTGACCCCGGACAAGCAAAAGAATCTTACACTTTACTTCCATCAATTGTCTCTACTGTCCAGGCTGACTGCAAGGACAGTCCTTCAAGCCTTGGGGTTCATGGCATCTTGTATTCTGGTGCTTCCCAATGCCAATATGAGGAAGCTACAATGGTATCTCAAAAATGTATGGACACAACACTGCCAAGATCTGGACACTGTCATTCAGATAATACCTTGCATTCAAAAGGAATTATTGTGGTGGGCTCAGGAATGTCACCTAAACAAGGGACTCTCTGTGACCCGACCAGAGGCGAGTCAGATTTTAACGACGGATGCCTCGGACAAGGCCTGGGGAGCACACCTCAATGGAAAATGGGTTCAAGACACGTGGCCTGTCAGACTTCAACATTTACATATCAACTTGAAGGAAATGTTAGCAGTCCAGTTTGCATTGATGGCTTTCAAGGATTTACTTCTCCCAGGGCAGGTGTTGATTCAAACAGACAACACAACTGTCATGTGGTACATCAACAAGCAAGGGGGAACCCATTCGTACCCCCTTTGCAGGCAAGCTATGATTTTGTGGGAGACTGCTCTCAGTTTGCAACTCACTCTTCAAGCAAGGTTTCTGCCAGGAGCACAGAACTCCTTAGCAGATGTTTTGAGCAGACGGATAGTGGATCCCCACGAGTGGAAATTGGATCCTCATGTATTTCGACAGTTGACAATGATATGGGGGACTCCAGACATAGATCTGTTCGCTTCTCCACTAAATTTCCAGGTGCCAAAGTTTTGCACAAAGATGTTTCATCCCACAGCTTGGAAAGTGGATGCTCTATCATTCCGTTGGAGCAATCTTCAAGTCTATGCCTTTCCGCCTCTGCCTCTTCTTCCAAAGGTTCTCTTGAAGGTCAGACAGGACAAGCCCTCCATGATTCTAATAGCTCCAGATTGGCCTCGACAGCACTGGTACCCTCTGCTAAGGAGTTTAGTACGGGATCCTCCTTACCCTTTGCCTTTGATTCCGCACCTTTTGACTCAGGAGGGCAATCATTTCTTCAATGTCAGGATTCAGTCCCTGCATCTAACAGCCTGGCATATTTTGTTCTAGACCCTGGAGGGTTGCAGCTTCCTCAACAAGTTTTGAATGTTATTTTGGAGGCCAGGAGGCCTAGTACAAGGAAAGTTTATGCTGATAAATGGAGGAGATTTTTTATTTGGAGCAAAGCAAAGAGCTTTGATGTTTCCAGGCCTGATTTGAGTGTTTCTCTTCAATATCTTACAGAATTATTGGACAAGGGTTTGTCTTTCTCCTCTATAAAAGTTCATGCTGCAGCCATTTCTGCTCACTATGACTGTGATCCATCATTATTCTCTCATCCTTTAAGCAATTCCTTAGAGGGGCGAGGAACATAAGACCCCCGCGTAGAGCTCCTACTCCTGCTTGGGATCTCAATTTTGTGTTGGAAAAACTTACTTTACCTCCTTTTGAACCTGCAGCTACGGCTGAGCTAAAGTTTTTGTCTTGGAAGACTGCTTTTTTGTTGGCCATTACATCTGCTAGAAGGGTTTCTGAATTACAGGCTCTAATGGCAGTTGAACCCTTCCTAATTTTTCATAAGGACAGGGTATCTCTGCGTACTAACCCTACTTTTATGCCTAAAGTGGTTTCAAATGTGGCCTTGAACCAATCTATTCATTTGCCTACTTTTTATGCAGATCCCCAAAATAAAGGGGAGAAAATTTTGCACACTTTGGATATTCACAGGCAGTTGCGTTATTATTTGAGCAAGACTAAAGGGTTCAGACAGTCTCAGCAGTTGTTTGTTTCTTTTGCTTTGGGTTCTCAGGGGAAACCTGTTTCAAAACAAACTATTTCTAAGTGGATTGGCTTTTGTATTGCTTTTTGTTATTCTCATCATGGTAAGGAGATTCCAGCTGGAATCAGGCCTCACTCCACTAGGGTTACTGCCACTTCTACTGCTTTTTTAAGGGGGGTAGCTACTAAAGATATTTTGGAAGCAGCTACTTGGAGTTCAGTGCACACTTTTTCTAAACATTACCATCTTCCTCTTTATTCCAAATCTAGGGCTGGATTTGCCACTGCAATCTTACAGGGCATTTTGGCAGCCCCCAATGCTTTATGATTTTGCCAGCCTCCCTTTCCCTCTGCTTTGGGATTCTACCCATAAGTTATGACTGCAGCAATGTGAGATGAAGAACATAGTACAGTTTTGTACCTACCATAAATGTAGATGTTCGAAGATCCACATTGCTGCAGTCCAATTTTCCCTCCCTCCTTCCCCTCTGTAGTTTGGAGTGGTGGCATGATTTGGGTTTAGGGAGGTATTCTATTTTTGGCTGTGGCCTTTATTTTTAGGGCCTTCTGACATCTGGGGCAAGAAAAGACTGAGGAAATGACGTCGGTCATGCGCTTTAATACCTTGACGCTCTGACGTCAGATCTGAGCGCCCATGACCGACGTCAGCCTAATACTTTGGTATTCGGGCCGACCGAGGACAGCGGACTAGCCATAAGTTATGACTGCAGCAATGTGGATCTTCGAACATCTACATTTATGGTTGGTACAAAACTGTACTTTTTTATTAGTATTTGTTTAATTAATGAGCTTAGAGTCATTTGATAGTTTTAATTGCTGTTTATATTGATTGAATGGGCTGGTTCATTGTTCTGATGATGTCCTGATGGATGAAAGTGCTAAACATTTTGTTTCTGTTGCTGTGTTCCAATAAACAGTTTTTACTGTTTTTTCGGCTTCTGGTTTGGCTTACTGCAAACTTGGCTATTTTGTTATAGCAGGTTTCTAGGTTATTCAGATCGGATTTGCACAGGTTGGTGAATATTTGGGAGCAATAAAAGAGGGTAGATAGTAGGTGGGATTGGATAGTATGTAGTTGTTGATTAGGTATGGCTTGGCCCTGTAAAGTGAACCAAGTTTGATGTGGATTTTTTTAATTGTAAGTAACCTATATTTATCAAATTTCAGACAGTCTGCTGTTACACCTAGAAGCTTAGTTTGACTGACTAGTTAAATTTATGTACCATTAGAGGAATGGTTATTTTTAGCTGTTTTATTGAAGAAGACCATACATTTAGTTTTGTTAGGGCTGAGTATGAGTTGATGGTTGGTGAGGTAGTTTTCTATGTCTTTGAGAGATTTTTTGTGTTTTTTCTTGTAGTTCATGAATGAGGGAGCAGAGCAGGTAAGAGAGGCGTCATCGAAGTATTGGGAAATAGTGGCTAGTTGCGTGGAGGTACTTAGATTATTTTATTTATTTATTTATTTTACATTTGTTGACCGGGCTAGTCTAACTGGAGATATTTCCATTTTCAGTAGAGGCCCGGGGAGAAAAGCTCCACAGAGAATACATTAAGGCAAACATACTAGAGTTTAAAGAAAGTTTTAAAAGACAGAAACTAACAACTCTACAGTTACTCATTATTACTATTGAGTTTAATACTGACTCACAAAGTGACAGTCACAAAAAAAAATACTTATATGATTATAATATACTAAGTCTGATAAAGATAACTAAAAAAACAATAAATAAATACTACTACACACAGTTAAATTCACAGACATCCTATAAAGTTAAAAAATACTTTAAGAGATAATAATAAGATAGGAAGTGTGAGAAAGAGAGCTAAGAATAAGAGTAATTAGAAGAGGTAGGTTGTAGTAAGGACAGCAAGTAAGATAGTTAGCAAGCAAAGAGAGCTAGAAGCCAGTCTATAAGCAAAGAATAGTAGGAAAACAAGTGGCAGAAGAGGAGGAAAGCCAGGAGGATGATAGAAAAGTATGAAGTAGGCGATAGTAATGAAGTAGAGTATAAGTAGTGGAAGGATTAATCAGGTTTACTACATGTGCACAGCCAGTGATTTTGGAAGTGAAGTTTAATGTTTAGTTTGAAAAGAGGTAATGATGCAATGGTTGTTATGTTACTAGGAAGTAGATTCCATTTTCTACCTACTGAATTGGTGAAAAGGGAATCACCAGCAGTGTTATTTGATTTTGTGGAATTAGCCAATAGTTTACTGGAGGAGCGGAGACAGCTAAGATTGTTGTAGGGGATTATGAGTTGAGAGAGTATAGGGGTGTTTGTTGGATGGTACAGGATTTTATGGGCAATAGTGAGTTGTTGGGTTGCGAGATAGTTTTGGAATTCTGGCCATCAGACCTCTCCTCTTGGTAAATATCATGAAGAGGAGAGGTCTGATGAAGGAGCCTTGGGGAAATTCCAACAGAGATGGGTAATGGGGGACAGTATGTTTTCCGATTTTGTAGACTGCCGATGATTAGAAAGATAGTTGTGAAACAAAGTCAGGGAAGTTGTACTATAGATTATATGTTGCTAGTTTGTTGAGAAGTATTTGGTGAGAGACTGTATCAAAAGCTTTGTACATATCGAGGAAAACTGATGAGACAATTTGGCCTTCATTTTTGAGGAGGTTAACAGTATTAGTGAAACTTGTAAGTGCAGTTTTAGTACTATGCTTAGGTCTGAAGCTGTGTTGTGAACTGGATAAGAGGTTATTCTTAAGGAAAAGGTCTAGAAGTTGTTGACAAATGCATTTTTCTAAGATTTTGGCTAGGGCGAGAGAATGGCAGTTTTATAGTCAACTTCTATTTTTGTCTCTCTCAATCATTTTTCTTTGGAACATTGGACAATGTTTCACTGGCATAGTCTCTCTATGAGCTTTATTATCAGAAGAATAACAGTCCCCTTCTGTTTGTTATTGGACAAATTTTTGTATTTCCTCCTTAGCATGTCCTGCATCCAAAAATGACACTGATCCACTAAGAAAAAAATATTCTGAAGAAAGATGGATACAGCAGCGTGAATCTCACACTTGCTCATTGTCATTCCCCTGATTGCTGGAATAAGCTTATTTCTCTTCTATGTGGTGTACACTGAGTAATCATTTTCCACAAACACTCTACTGTCTCCAACTTTTACTTCTTTGCTTTTCTGCCATTGCTTTGTCAGAAGCAACTCTTTCTGCTGGCAGGATTGCATCTTTACTATTAGAGGTCTTGGCTGCTTTCTCATTGCCAGGTTTGGAGCATACACACAATGTGCCCTTTCAATTAACAACTGCTGTAGAATACCAGTCCAGTTGCTTATTTGTGCTTTCATAAAATGAATACAGTCTATTCCTTCCAATTTATCTACATGCACGATCTTCCAATTCTGCCATTTTTAAACATCTCTTCTTGAGCAGTCTAATACTCAGCCAGCCTTTTCTTCACTTCGACCTCTGATTTTTGCAGATTTATCAGCTCACCTGAATATCTGTTTTAAGTGTCTCCCATTTTCCAGCCTTTTTATTATTTAAGTTGATATACTCCTTCAGTGTTTTGTTTATTTTAATCGGCTCTGAGCACATTTGACTTATTTTTTTTCCTCTAGATTACTGTAAGTCATGTCTTGCCCCAAAGCCAGACCCTGAATTGCTTTTTACTGAACAACTGCAGGAATTATATTTTTCTCACCTTTTGTGGTTGATTTTCTTTCAGGTTCTCTAAATTTTTTCTTTGTTAGCATCCAAGCAGTACACTTATTAGCCAGTAACTGAAATTTACCCAAAAAGACAAATTGACTGGCTCTCTTATGTGTTTGTGTTTTCACACTGGGAAAGCAGAAATGACTGTTACTCAGTGTGCAGCCATTTTGGAAGTCCCCAACTCCTGTACATTTTACTACAGGAAGCAGTTTGTTAGTAGCTCACAGTGTTAAGAGCAAGACAATGCTAAATCACTTAAAAGGTTAACAAGCAGCAGATGTTGCATGGCCATGCGTTTTCTGAACCAGGAAAAATAAGTTGACAATGGATCGGACATAATATGAGGTAAAATCAGAGGTGTTCTGCAAAGTCGGAAACAAGTAAGAGGCAGACTACTCTCATTGACTAAAATCGACAGCACATGTTTTGACTCAGTATGCTTTTCTTAACAACAAGAAATGTGAAACTCTAATGACTGGCATTATTGGCTGAATATAATCCTCAGTGATGCATCAGAAAATGAAGGTCTGGCAGTTAGTGTAGAAGGTTAAGGTTCTAAGCTCTTAATGAGCCACTTCCTATAGTCATGGGTAAAGGGTCTGACTCTTTCTCCCTCCATTTGTCTACTGGTTGACTCTGAGCAAGTCACTTAACCAGTCCCCGGTGTTGTTTTTGAAAATTGAGTTTACCTGGTTAACAAATAGATCTTAAAAAAAGGAAAAAAGGAACAGGGCATAAAAACGAGGCAAAATCAGACATTCCATTGATGCATTTTCTGAATAAGAAGTATGAAACTCTAATGACTGGTATTAATATCTAATGGCAATCACTGAAGCCAGCCACAGTGAGGTGCAGATCAAATATTTGGATCCAGCAGGAAATGACATATTTTTGGAGATCTGAGGTAAATTCTAGCCAAAATAATGGACATTCATGCATACACACAGGAAGTCAGAGCTAAACTGTGAGCCAGAATCAGACACACACACACACACACACACACACACACACACACAATTGCTTACCATATCTACACTTAACATGGCAATGTTACTACTGGCTTTTCCAAAAAGACTGCACTACTCTGTTTATACTATGGCAAATACCAGTCTCTCTCTCTTTCATTGGCTCTTTGTTCAAGCCAGTCAAAGAAAAGAAAACAGCAGCTGTTGCACATCAAAACAGAACAGCCAAGCAGACCCAGGTAATTGGGCATTGGAGATGTGGGTGGCACAGTTCCTTTTTTTTAAAACATTTATGTGGGGGTCCCCTGTGATAGCACCAGGCCCTGTGCAGCTGCCTTTATCATATTGTACTGGACCCATACCTGTCAGTTATGCAGTGCCCAATTGAATCATTGAATCACAAACAATAACCAAAATTCACCTTCATGTGCTGTGCATCCCAAATCAGTCACATTTGTATCAGTACTTTTATTATGCCCCTTGGTTTTTGTTAAAAAATAAATGTCTTCCACAGAATAGATTGATGCACTCAGTATGTCTGAACTGTAATTTCCAGTGCTGGCAGTCTGTTCTGTTTTTCATATTTACAGGAAAAATACTAAGCATCTTGATGGCTTTCTTGCCTGTGATATGAAGAAACCTGGAACACTGGAGTTTTGATGAACTATCACTGAAGCCAGCCACAGTGAGGTACAGATCAAATATTTGGATCCAGAGCTTCCAGTTGCCTGACGAGTTATCCAAAGCTTAAGAGATGCTGGGGTAGAACATTTGCTTTATTGCACAAAAATCAAAGACTTCCCAGCAATTGATGTTTTGAGTTATTTGTATATAACTCAAGGAAAATAATATTTTCTGATATTTTCTCTGCTTTACAAATAAGAGGATAGTTGCTGGAATGAAACAGATGTATTGAGGCAGACTGTGGGAGGAAAGCTGAAAAACCAAGCATACACAGTGAGGCTGTGTTCACAGCAAGTTTGATGGTAAAAGTAAAGGACATCCATATACCAGGACCAGCAACAATCCGAGAAAGTGAAGTATCAGAGAAAATGAAGTATGCATACAAAGTCTTGGTGAGTAATAAGGGGATAAATGATTAATTCTGCCATTTAGACATGCACTCTAACATCAAATTTAGTCTCCCAAGCTTAGTTTCTAATGTTCCTGAAAAAGATGTGGGGCTTAACACCACCAAAAGCATGAGGTGTCAGGCTATATAAGACAAGAAATACACATGTTGCTTCTTCATATCTTTACCC
This sequence comes from Protopterus annectens, assembly GCF_019279795.1. Classification (NCBI taxonomy): domain Eukaryota; kingdom Metazoa; phylum Chordata; order Ceratodontiformes; family Protopteridae; genus Protopterus; species Protopterus annectens. Next base: position 836,948,762 of record NC_056726.1, on the reverse strand, counting down.
AGAAGTGACAAGATCCACCCTTTCACTTGACTGTGTTCCCATGTTACTTTACTTCTTAAAGGTATATTACAGTATTCAGGTCACCTGAGAAAAGGAAGTGGACTGTAGTATTGGTGTAAAACTTATATAAAGCAAGCAGTTAAGATAAAAGTACAATTCCAAATAGCAACCATTCTGCTTACAGAGTGATTCTTTATATATGTACCTTTTGTTTACTGGGGATAGAGCGCAGATCAATGCATGATCATTTGCAGGCTTGGTCTGGATTATACTCAAAATAGTAACTACAAAAGCAGTTCTCCTCAAGCAAAAATAGTTAACAAAGACAATGGAACAATGTACATTAAAATACTTAAAGTATACCCAAGCAGCTTTTTATGACTTTATTCTCAAATTAATTAAAAAGGATCATATTGATGTAAACTCTGGACTTACAACTACCAGTCCTCAGGATAGCATAATTTGACAAGCAATGTAGTTGGAGGTAAATGGTAGTATCAGAAAATGAAAAATGGTAATATCAATTTTATGTACACATTTCTACAAGGGAAAACCAAGAGGAAAGTTGAGGTGATCGAAGTGTGAAATGAAAGGAATAACATTCAGAAGGCCTTTGTGAGTTAGCTGATATGTCCAGCATTCTGGCAATTGCATTTATACTATCTTCAGAATTCTTTGAGATGTGGTTTGAAGTTAGAATAGTCAGTAGAAATAGAAGTAGAAATAGTCAAATGTCAGTAGAAATAGTCAAATGTCAGTAGGCTCTGGGGGGAGAGACTGCCATAGTTTGAGAACAAGGACAGAGAAGTTGTGGTCAGTGCTCTTTACCTGGGTAGAAGGGTTTTTGAGAAAACAGCCACTACATGCTTGGCTTCAAAGATTGTTTGTTGGGGTGGTTTCTTTGACTTTCATTGTTAGGGGTGATGGCGTATCTTGATGGAGTATTGTGAATAGTAGGGAACCAGGCAAAAAGTTAGATCTTGTTTGAACTAGTAGCCAGTTTGCTTTGGAGAGTGTAGGCAATGATGTTCATTACTAAACCTCCCCCCCAAAAAAAAGAAAAAAAACAAAGTGGCATATTTTATTTCATAGGGTCTGCGAAGCTGTGGTATTTTCGAGTGAGATCGTAGCAAATAGTAGTAAGTTGTATTCAAGTTGAGAAAGTAGAACACCTTTTCATATGGCTACCCTGGCTAGAAGTGATAGGAGTTGAGAAAGCTGATGAACCCAGAAGAGGAGGTAGTTGATTTTGGACCTGACTTTTAAATATGATCATGATACGTGAGGGATTGGCTGGGCCAAATGACTAGGTATCTAAAATAAGTGGTTGTTTCAATATGGTGAATGTCCTGGTCAATTATGGGTGCTTTAGCTTGTCTAAGAAACAAAGAGCATGAAAATGTTTTTTGGTGGGTTGATAGGAAGCTTTATGGATGAGAAATACTTGTTTAGTTCCAATAGTTCTGCTTGTATTTGGGTTTTGCTGACATAATGTGCTGGATTTGATGAATAATTGACCGTGTTGTCTGCGTGTAAGAGAAGTTCAAATTGGGGTAGGTCGAGAGGTAATTTATTTCAATTAGAGGACAGTAAGGGAACAAGTATGAATCCTCATGGGACCCCTGAATGAGTGTAGATAGTGTTAGAGATGAGCCAGTTTTCATTTTGAAGGATCTCTTTGATAGCAAGTCCTTGAACCAGTGAGTAACTTCTGGGCTGATGCCAGTGTCTATGAGATTGTTTGGTAAAATTGTGTGATAATTAAAATAAAATGTATCCACACAGCTTTTTATAACCTGATTCTCAAATTAATTCAAAAGGGTGATAGTGAAGTAAGTTCTTGACCTACAACTACCAGTCCTCAAACTGAGATCTTAAAATTTATTTAAAAGGTATCAAATCATCCCTACTGAATGTTAACAGTATAAATAATAAATGAACCATATCAGGCACTTGGCTACTTCAGGATCACCAAAATACTATAGCTCTGGGAGAAATAAGTTAAAAAACTGATTATTTAAAAACAAATTGAGAAGTAAGATATTTCTTGAGTACTTTCATCCTCAAAATGGGACCTCATCAGAATAAATTCCATATTGCATCACTTCTTTATATTTGATTAAAATAATTAAATAATCCAATTAAAACCAATTATCCAGTGTTCCAAGAATTAAAAAGGTACACCCACAAAAAATATTTTTAGTGTATTTTGGATAGTATTTTTATGAGTGCACCTTTTAAGTTTTGGAACATTGGATAATTGATTTTAATTGGATTATTATTTTTGTGAATATATAAAGAAGTGATACAGTATGAAATTTATTCTGATGAAGTCCCATTTTGAGGACACAGCTGCTTAATAAATATATCTTTTACTTGCCATAGTTTTTTTTAGTAATCCACTTTTAACCTATTTCCCTCAGCATTGTTGTATTTTGGTTTATCAGTGTTGATGGTTAGCATTATTTCTCATTTTGTTTCTTTACTTCAAGATGACACCTGAACTGGTAGTGGTAACAGAGCCATGGTTAAAGGTTGACGCCTTCATACTATCATATATTATAAATTATTTTATATACCTCACAGATCAGGTCCTAGAATTCACTTTTTTTTAAATCTGTCTAGAAACACACTAATATTATACTACAAGTGGTAAATAAGAATAGTCCAGAAAGTAATGATGCTCTCCTGATTGGGTGTTCATGCTTGTCATTATAGAACAGCCCAACACATTATGCATAGGAGATGTCTGTATTCCACCTACTCTTGCCATGTCCACCTTTCTTAAATATCATTCAGGATATTCCCACTATTCATCATTCCTACTACCTATGTGACAATTTGAGTCATCTTCCAAGGTAACCCAGTAATGACCAGCTTTCAAAAGTTCAGACTGTCTCCCTTTATCTTCCTGAGAGAGCTGATTGGCTGAACATATCCTGATAAAGAAGCATTCAGCTGTCAAAGGAAGTGAGTGTTCAGTCTTTTTTTGCCATACAAAGAAGAAAGTCCTCTGACTTTTCACAGGATCCAGTGCTGATTTCTCTGGCCAGCTGCTCAGATAAACCCCATTTGAGGACCCCTTTCCTCTTATTTTTTTTAGATTTATTTTTTTCTAGTAAACATCTTTATTTATTCACATAGGAAATAGGCAGTCTTACATTTATATAAATTAAAGATAAATAACATTAGCACCGCTTTAGTTATACATCACAGACACCATTGAAACAGCTGTAGTTGCAAACATTATGCATCACTTAGAATCTATCCAGTCATTGTCACTTAAGCATTATATGGCTCATTCAAATCCTGCCTCTTAAACCTCGTTTCTTCTCTGCATATATTATCCCCACAATTCTCATTTTTTTCTGTGTAGTTTGCTCCGTCCATTTTCCAAAGAACCCAATTCCAGTTATTTTATGTCTGTTACTATATTCACTACTTGTAGTAAAGTTGGTCTAGACTTTGATTTCCATTTTCTAGCAATTGCTTTTTTGGCAGCCACCATAGTTAGACTCAGCATGGCTTTACTATGTCTAGGCATTTCCAATTCTGTATCATAGCTCTAAAAAATTATCTCCCCAGTCAGTCCTGTCCGCATACCCAGCATCTCCGACAGAGCAGTCCGCAGGTGATCCCTTAAGTCTGCCAGCTCATTACATTCCCAAAAATGTGCTCCCATCCAACTCTTTCTTGCCCTTCAAAACTGCAACTAATGCTATCCACCTGAGGAAAAATTCTTTGGAATCTACTTGGGGTATAAAATACCTCTGTAAACACTTCCAGGCAAAGATCCTAAATCTTCTATACTTTGTTGCATATTTGGGGGATATGCATATACCCCCCATTGTCTCTTTGTGACCTGCTTATCCAATTTCTCTTCTTAATCCTTTCTAAGCTCCTCTGCTTAATTCTTAATTGTCATAAAATATTTTATATGCTCTACTAATTATTCCTTTTTTTTAACAGCAGGTTCTCTTCTAGATTTTATTAAAAACTCTACCAGTGCTGGTCTTTCATGTAGGACCCCCCTATTTCTTTCTCTTTGCCTTTACTCAGATAGCAATCCTCGATAGAGAAGGCAATCTCTAACTTGCAGTCCAAATACATTGTTGGCCTCTTCCTATTCTATTACCTTTTCATTTCTAGTTATTTGCTCCCACTACTTTTGTTCCTTTGATTTTTATTAGATTTGTTATCCTTTTTCTATCTCTGTTTATTTACAAAAATATTTATTTCTGCCTGTGTTTACTTTAATTCTTTTGGGTTTATTTGGCTTTGTCTTTGACAAATGTTTGATTTTACTGTTTCCAAGAAAACTTTTAAGTATTTTTCTCAGAAATGCTGTGTGTGTGTGTGTGTGTGTGTGTGTGTGTGTGTGTGTGTGTGTGTGTGTGTGTGTGTGTGTGTGTGTGTGTGTGTGTGCGCGTGTGTGTAGTAGACTTAGGGGCTGTCTCATGCAGTCAGCTTTACTTTTGTCACTTTGCTTTATTTTCATAATTTGACTGGAAAATATTGCAGAACTTGATATTTTCTGTATTTATCCATTATTTGTGATATGTTATCTGCCTGCAGGTAGCCCTCAGTCAGCCCGAATACCAGAGACTTAGTATTTCTGCTTCAGATGCTGTCGCTCCAGGACTGACGTCAGGTCGTCAGGGGTATAAAACAGGCAGCCGACACCATTACATCTGTCTTTCTGAGGAGCCCAAAGCAGAAGCATTTCGCAAGTGCCGGTCTGCTGCAACCTGAATTTTGGTTTTCGAATTGAATAATACTGAAGTCTTCTAAAGCTAAGTACCCCATTGCGGATCCTTTTTTCTTGCTCTAACTGATGTCAGAAAAAGTTAACAATTGTCTTGCCTGTGGAAAACAAATACCTCACAGAGATTTTCATTCTTACTGCGTCACCTGTTTAGGCCCAGACCACGACGTCCCTCGCTGTCAGTTTTCTGCCTTGTTTACTGCCTAAAACATTCGTCGTCGGGCTCTCTTTGTTGCAAAATTTTTTTGCTCTCGATCTCTGTATTCAGAAATGGCTTCGGTAAGCCATCCGACTACCGATATTCTGAAAAAATGTAAGGATAAAGACAGAGACAGATTGCATAGGTCCAAAACTGTCGACAGTGCTTCATTAAGCTAGTCACCAGTCCGCCGGTACTCAGTGAGGCACCTTCGCAGCCCCTGATGCCTGCTTCAGTGGATTCGCAGGCCTCTGCTGAGACCCATTCAGAGTCTGGTATGCCACAAGATGCTTCTTCAACCATAGAATCTGCGGATGTCTCTACCTTGGATGTATCCGGAGCCGCTGTGCAGGCACTGGCTTCTGAGGCTGTTCTTCGATCTACCGATGTTCGAATCAAACTGAATACTTAATTTCTAACCAAAACTACCGGGTTTCTTAGGCCCAGAGTATGCACTATGCCTAGAAAACCAACAACCAAAGCTCATGCTCCCATGCTACAAAAACAAATGCTTAAGACCTTATTATGCTGATTAGGGGAAGTCAGTCTTCCCCTGCAAAGAGACAAAGAATCCAGTCCCCTTCAGGTTCTACAGACCAGGAGTCCAATGACTCTGAGATTTCTGATTATGAAGACATGCCCTTATCTGTGAGGATTCAGATGCAGAGGAATCCATTCCCTCTGCCCCCCTCCCCCCTCCAGAGGATTTTTCTTTTGGTGAAACCTTGCATACTGTAAGAGAGCATTTCCATTGGGAATGCCAAGACTATCCTCAGTCCAAAAAGAGACTCAGAGAATTTTTAGAGTTGCCTCAGCCCAGGCCTTTAGCTATACCCCCTGTCCTGGATGTTGTGTTTGATGTTTTTATGGAATCCAGTCTTACTCCTGACACTTTACCTCCTGCCCCTAAGAAACCAGACAGATACTACAGAGTACCAGATACTCACAAGTTTCTTTTCAAGAAACCTACTGCTGACTCAGCAATCATTTCCCAGGGGCCTAAAGGTATCAAGGCTACTACAGCCAAGAATCCCACCCCTTCGGACAGGGATTCCAGAGCTTTGGGCAGATGGGGTAAGAAGGTATATACCTCTGCAACTCTTGCTATTAGGGCATTGAATTGCCAGTATCACATGCTGAAGTGCCAGCAACATATCATGGAACTCATTAAACAAAAGTTGGTAACTTTTCCAGACTGTGCAGAAAATAAAGAATTGCAGGAGCTTATGCACTCTGCAAGCCAAGTCAGTAAGCATACTTTGCAGTGTGTCTTTGATGCATCTTGCAGGGCAACAGTCACTGGCTCTGTACTGAGAAGACATGCTTGGCTGAAGGAGCAGACCTTGCCAGACCATGTCAAATCAAAATTACTAGACACTCCTTTGAATAAGGACTGTTTGTTTGGCACCAAAGCAGAAGAGGTTCTTAAAAAGATGGAAGAAAAAGGTAAATCTATGCAGACTGTTAAACAGTTCTTACATGTGCAACCCCCTAGATTCAGTAAGCATTGCCCTTCAAAACACTGGTCCTTTACAGCCCTCTCCAGGCCTTCTCAAACAAGACCTAGGGGAAACAGGCTACCCAGACTGCAGTCTCAGGGTATGCAGAGTTCTAAGCAATGGAGTGCCCCCACCCCTAAAGCAGGGAGTGGTAAGCCACCTTCTTACAGAAAAAGCTCACAATGATTTCTTTACTCCACTTCCCAGCCCTGCCCAGTTGCTTCTTCCCCTAGGAGGAAATCTTGCCCTTCATGCAAAAAACTGGATGTCCATCACTCAGGACCGATGGGTCCTTAACATTGTATCCCAGGGCTACAAATTTTATTTCCATTCACTGCCAACCCCAAGCGGGTTTCCAGACCTTCCTCCAAACCAGTGGGCAGAGGCTCAAAACCCAGTACTTTCCTTGCTCAATATCAGAGCTATTCAGCCTGTTCCAGTAGAACAGAGGGATCAAGGATTCTACACCAGACTCTTCCTGGTACCCAGGAAAGAGGGCTCTTGACACCCAATCCTGGATCTTTCAATTCTCAACACCTTCCTGGTGGTACCAAAATTCAAAATGCTTACCCTGCAACAGCTTCTTCCTATGCTAGCCAAGGATGCCTGGTTAGTCACCCTAGACTTAAAAGAAGCCTATCTGCACATCTCCATAAGGGAGTCATGCAGGAAATATCTACGTTTCAGGGCAGGATCTATGCATCATCAGTTCTCTGCACTTCCCTTTGGCTTATCTACTGCACCCAGGGTATTCACAAAATGCCTGGCTCCAGCCATTGCATACAGCAGGCAGAGAAATATCCAAATTTACCCGTACTTGGACGACTGCCTGATTCAGGCGGACAGTCAGGAATTGCTGCTGCAGCACCTGGCATTTGTAAAAAAAAACCTTCTCACTTCCTTGGGGTACACCATCAATTAAAAGAAATCAAAACTGGTACCCAGTCAAAAGATTGTATTCTTGGGAGCAAGCTTGGACACAACTTCCCAGATAGTATTCCTCACTTTAGAAAAGCAAGTCTGTCTGACAGACTACTTCAAACAAATGGCTACCAGAACCCAGCTATCTGCAAGAAAAATACTGCAAGCCCTAGAGTTCATGGCCTCATGTATACTGCTTATTCAATATGCAAGACTGCATATGAGGAAACTTCAATGGTACTTAAAAAGTCTTTGGTGCCAACATTCTCAGGACTTAGAAACAGTCATTCCTATCATACCCTAAGGACAGAGTTCATTTGGTGGGCAGAAGCATGCAACCACAACAAGGGACTGCCATTTACTCAACCCCACGCCACCCAGACCCTGACCACAGACACATCACACTATGCCTGGGGGGCTCACATGGCTGGCAAATGTATTCAGGGCCACTGGAGCCCAAGTCAAATTCACCTGCACATCAACCAAAAAGAGTTGCTAGCTGTACAGAATCCCCTGACAGCTTTCAGATTCCTACTCTTTCCAGGACAACTGCTAATAAAAACAGACAACATCACAGTTATGAGGTATATCAACAAGCAGGGGGAACCCATTCCTACCCACTCTGCAGGTTAACCATGGCCCTGTGGAACATGGCCTTGGACATCCAAGTACATCTACAAGCTCAATTCCTGCCAGGCAAACAAAACTCACTGGCAGACGACTTGAGCAGAAATCTCCTAGACCCACACAAGTAGAAATTGGAGCCCAGCACCTTCAACCTTTGTATTCAGAAATGGGTGACCCCAGAGGTGTATCTCTTTGCCTCCCCCTACAACCACCAGCTCAGCAAATTCTGCACCAGGAATCCTCACAGCAGGGCCTGGAAAGTGGATGCCCTATCCTTTCAATGGTAAAAGCTCTCAATCTATGCCTTCCCCCTCTGCTCCTTCTCTCAAGAATATTACTCAAGATAAAACAAGACAGGCCAAGGACAATTCTGATTGCCCCGGACTGACCACATCAGCACTGCTACCCACTCCTGCGCATACTGACAACAGTGCCACCCTGGCTCCTACACCAGACCCCCAACCCTGCTCTCTCAGAGATCCATGCCTCTGCCATCTCGGCTCATTACAATACTGAGCCACCTCTATTCTCTCACCCCCTCATCAAACAGTTCCTGTGAGGGGCAAACAACTTAAGGCCACCAAGGAGAGCACCCACCCCTGCTTGGGACCTTAACGTTGTACTGGAAAAGCTCATGCTTCCCCTCTTTGAACCTGCTGCTTCAGCAGAGTTAAAATTCCTCTCTTGGAAAACAGCCTTGCTTCTAGCCATCACTTCAGCTAGAAGGGTGTCTGAGCTACAAGCACTGATGACTGTGGAACCCTTCATTATTTCCATGCTGATAGGGTTTCCCTCAGGACTAACCCTTCCTTTATGCCTAAAGTGATGTCCAGTGTGGCTCTCAACCAAGCCATCCATTTGCCAACCTTCTTCCCTAATCCTCAAAATAAAGGGGAAAGAATCCTGCACTCTTTGGATGTGCACAGACAGCTCAGATTCTTCCTTGATAGGAATAAGCCCTTCAGAAAATCTGACCAGTTACTAGTCAGCTTTGCAACAGGGGGCAGAGGGCAAGGCCATTTCAAAACAAACCATTTCCAAATGGATAGCACACTGCATCCATTTCTGCTACAAGGATCATGGAAAACCAATCCCTCAGGGGGTAAGAACACATTCCACTAGGGCAACATCTACCTCTACAGCATTTCTCAGGGGAGTCCCTACTAGGGACATCCTGGAAGCTGCTACCTGGAGTTCTATACACACCTTCACCAAGCATTACCACCTGCCTATTTTTTCCAAATCCAGGGCAGGATTTGCAACAGCAGTCTTGCAAGGCCTACTAGCCAGCCCTAACTCTTCTTGACTGCCTCCACCCTTCCTCAGCTTTGGGAATCCATCCAAGTGTGATGACTGCAACAGTGAAACACGAAGAACATAGTACAGTTGTGTACACTTACAATAAATGTAGATGTTCGAGTGTATTCACTGTTGCAGTCCTGGTTTCCCTCCCTCCAGCCCCCTGTTTCTCTCTCTCTCTCTCTCTCTCTCTCTCTCCTCTCTATGGCTATTACTATTGGTACTGGTATTTACTTTTTACTGGTGGTGTTTTCCCCACTGTAACTTAGCTCCCTATTTGGAGGCTGCTGACATTTGGGGCAAGAAAAACTGATGTAATGGTGTTTCCTGTCTGTTTTTATACCCCTGACCACCTGATGTCAGTCCTGGAGTGACAGCATCCGACGCAGAAATACTAAGTCTCTGATATTCGGGCCGACTGAAGGCTACCTGCAGGCAGATAACCCAAGTGTGATGACTGCAACAGTGAATACACTCGAACATCTACATTTATGGTAAGTGTACACAACTGTACTTTTGGCAGATTGGTTGCTTTAATGTTTGGACTTTGTGTACTGGAAACCCTTTAACTTCTATAAGTTGTGAAGTAATTCTGAACTCATTTTAAACTGTTTTCTTTGATAATATCTCAATTTGGCAGAGTTTACAATAGCACAGTTTGACAGAGTTTTCTTGTGTGGGTACATACTTATTACTAGAAAAGTACGGTGATGCATTATCCATCATTGTCAGTTTATTATTCTGGCTGGTGTTCTCTCCCCTGATTTGATGGATCCTGACTCTGATCCCACCATCAAATCCAGTTGCACTTAAAAAAATAAATAAATAAATGCCTCAGCCTACAGTTATTGATTCGGTTGGGGCCACTGTTCATTCCACAGACCACTTAACCTTTGCTATCTGACTCTAGTGTAGATGTTCTTCATTCCACATTGCTGCAGTCCTAACTATTGGGTAGTCCGCTGTCCAGTCGGCCCGAATACCAAAGTATATGGCTGACGTCGGTCAGGGCGCATTAGACTGACGTCAGTACGTCAGGGTACTAATGCGCATGACCGACGTCATATCCTCAGTCTTTTTTGCCGCATGGTCCGATGCAGAAGCAATTTTGCGAGTGCAGGTTGGCGTTCTGAAAATTTCTGAAGTCAGAGTTTCAGACCGAATCAAAGTTGGCTAAGTACCCCGTTGGGGAATATTTTGGTTTTTTCTTGCCTCAGTATTTAACTGGATGTCAGAAAAAGTGAATAACTGTATTTCTTGTGGGAAACAGATACCTCATAGGGATTACCATACTTTGTGTATACCTTGTTTAGGGCCTGAGCACGACGTTGTTGGATGCCGTTCTTGTGCTAGATTTAACAAACGCACTATTAAGAGAAGGTTAGACTGTGCCAGGTTAGTGTTTGGGAAGCGTTGTAACTATAAAATGCCGTCGGATGCTCCGACGCCAGCTTCGGCAAAAAAAAATGCAAGGACAAAACAGCAAAGCCTAGAGGGGAAGAACCGACAGTCCCAGACGTCGGTTCTTTAGAGGGCTCAGTGGAGCCGGAGGTTTTGCCAGGTGTTTCTTTGGAGTCTCAGGGAGAGACTTTACTGTTACAGGATGTTTCCTCTCAGGAAGTAGGCCAGGCTGAGGGGGCTTCTCAGGTGGCTGTTCTTCCCTCACTTCCTAAGGTGGTTAGGGCCTCCCCTTCTGTTTCCAAGGCTTCTTTAAGGGGCAGGCCAAGTTTTGCTTCAGTGGGGGTTTCTCCTAGTGCTTCAGGGTCTTTGCCTAAGAAACATATGCTTAAAATGGCAGAAGATTTGATTACTATGATAAGGGGTTCTATGCCCCCTCCTGATAAGAGGCCTAGGGTGGAACCTGAGCTTGAGAGTTTTGAGCAATGCTCGAGGCTTCTGAGTCTTCGGCTGAAGACTTGCAGGAGTTCCCTACTTATTCTGATTCTGATGTGGATGATTCTACTCCTTCAGCTTCTCCTCCTGAGGATTTTTCATTTTCAGAGACTTTGCATTCCATGAGGGAGCATTTTAAATGGGAAGGCCAAGATTTCTCTGATTCCAGGAAAAGGCTTAGGGAGTTCTTGTTTTTACCCCAGCATAGGCCTTTAGCTATACCTCCTGTTTTGAATGTGGTGGAAGATGTTTTTGCAGAGGCTTCCCTGAATCCAGATTCTTTGCCTCCTGCCCCAGTTAAACCGGATAGGTATTATAGGGTGCCTGAAGCTCATAAGTATCTTTTTAAGAGTCCTCGGGCAGACCCGGAAACTGTCTCTCAGGGGCCTAAAGGTGTAAAGGCCTCAGTTGTTAAAAATCCTGTCCCTCCTGATAAAGAGGCAAGGGCTTTGGATAGATGGGGAAAGAAAGTGTATACTTCTTCCACTTTAGCCATGGAATTGTCAGTTTCACATGTTAAAATATCAGAATTATCTTCTTTCACAGTTGAAATCTAAGGTGGATGCTCTGGCGGAAGGTATTGACTGTAAAGAGTTGCAGGATTTAGTTCATGTGTCTGAACAGGTGGGTAAACATTCCTTGCAATGTGGTTTTGATGCTGTGCAGGCCTCCTCCAGGGTGGCTGCCACTGGTTCTGTTCTTCGTAGGCACGCCTGGTTGAGAGATCAGAACTTAGCTGAGCATGTTAAGACAAGGATTTTGGATGCTCCTTTGCAGTCTGATGTGTTGTTTGGTTCGCCTGTGGAAGCAGTTTTGAAGAAAATGGAGGACAAGGCTAAATCTATGCAAACTGTTAAAGATTTTTACAGGTGCAGCCTCCAGTTTAGTAGAAATTGGCCTGCTAAGGGTTGGACTTTTCCTGCTTATGATTCCCAGTCTAGGGGTAGGTCTAGACGTGGTAGGGGCATAGCTCAGGGTTCTTTTAGGCCTAGGACAGGGAGTTCCCCTGCTCAGACTTCTGGGGAGGGCAGGGGTCAGTCCTTTCGTAAGCAGACCCAATGACCTGCCTTTTCAGCTGCCAGTTCTTTCTCGCCTGGCAGCACCGTTGGGAGGAAGGCTGTCTCTTTTCAAAGAAAATTGGGATTTAATTACCCAAGACAGATGGGTTCTGGATATTATTCACCACGGTTACAGGTTTTATTTCCATACCTTGCCTCCTTTCAAAGGCATGCCAGTCATTCCTCCTCTACAAAGACAAGAGGCTCACAAGCAAATTTCTCTGTTACTCCAAATAGGGGCCATTCAGCCGGTTCCTGTGCCAGAAAGGGGCCTAGGATTTTATTCTCGCCTGTTCTTAGTACCAAAAAAGGGGAACACGTGGAGACCAATTTTGGATTTATCTATCCTCAACACTTACCTGGACATTCCCAAGTTCAAGATGTTGACGTTACAACAGCTTTTACCTCTGCTGGGCAAAGATCACTGGATGGTAACTTTAGATCTCAAGGAGGCTTACCTTCATGTGCCTATAAGACTAAGTTGCAGAAAGTATCTGCGTTTTCGAGCTGGAAATTCTCATTATCAGTTCTCTGCATTGCCCTTTGGCTTATCTACTGCGCCCAGAGTATTCACAAAGGTTCTGGCTCCAGTGATAGCTTACTTCAGGCTAAGAGGAATTCAAATCTATCCTTACTTGGACGATTGCCTGATTCTGGCTCAAGAAAAGGAAGACCTTCTACAGCATTTGGAATATGTCATAGCAGTGCTAAGATGCCTAGGGTATTCTGTGAGCGAAATAAAGTCCAGTCTAGTACCCTCTCATGACATGTGCTTTCTGGGTGTGAGACTGAATACAGCAGCCCAGATGGCCTTTTAACCCCGGACAAACAAAAGAATCTTTCCAGTTACTTCCATCAACTATCTCTTCAGTCCGGGCTGACTGCAAGGACAGTCCTTCAAGCCTTAGGGTTCATGGCATCTTGTATTCTGGTGCTTCCCAATGCCAAACTGCATATGAGGAAGCTACAATGGTATCTCAAAAATGTATGGACACAGCACTGCCAGGATTTGGACACTGTCATTCAAATAATACCTTGCATTCAAAAGGAATTTTTGTGGTGGGCTCAGGAATGTCACCTAAACAAGGGACTCTCTGTGACCCGGCCAGAGGCGAGTCAGATTCTAACGACAGATGCCTCAGACATTGCTTGGGAGCTCATCTAAATGGAAAGTGGATACAAGACAAGTGGCCTGCCAGACTACAGCATCTACATATCAACATGAAGGAGATGTTAGCAGTCCAATTTGCATTAATGGCTTTCAAGGAGTTACTTCTTCCAGGGCAGGTGTTGATTCTAACAGACAACACAACTGTCATGTGGTACATCAACAAACAAGGGGAACACATTCTTACCCATTGTGCAGGCAAGCAATGATTTTATGGGAGACTGCGCTCAGCTTGCAACTAACTCTTCAGGCAAGGTTTCTGCCGGAGCACAGAACTCCTTAGCAGATGTGTTAAGCAGACAAATCATGGATCCCCACGAGTGGAAACTGGATCTTCATGTATTTCAAAAGTTGACAGTGTCCTGGGGAACTCCAGACATAGATCTGTTAAGCTTCTCCACTAAACCACCAGCTGCCAAAGTTTTGCACAAAGAGGTTTCATCACACAGCTTGGAAAGTGGATGCTCTTTCTTTCAGTTGGAAAAATCTTCATGTGTATGCGTTTCCACCTCTGCCTCTTCTTCCAAAGGTGCTTCTAAAGGTCAGACAAGACAAGCCAAGGATGATTTTAATAGCTCCAGATTGGCCTCGGCAGCACTGGTACCCATTACTGAGGAGTCTGGTAAAGAAGCCTCCATGGCCTTTACCCTTGATTCCACACCTGTTGTCTCAGAGAGACGGTCACCTGCTCAATGTCAAGCTTCACTCTCTTCATCTAACAGCCTGGCATATTCTGTTTTGAAAGACAGCAGGTCTCAACTTCCTCAACAAGTTTTAAATGTGATTATGGAAGCCAGGAGACCTAGTACAAGGAAAGTGTACAGAAAAATGGAAGAGATTTTTATTTTGGAGTGCAGCAAACAATTTGGAGATTTGAGCCAAATCTGAGTGTGGCTCTTCAATATCTTACTGAGTTATTGGACAAAGGTTTGTCTTTCTCTTCCATTAAGATTCATGCTGCAGCAATTTCAGCTCACTATGATTGTGACCCACCATTGTTTTCACATCCTTTGTTCAAGCAATTTCTTAGAGGGGCAAAGAATATAAGACCCCACGTAGAGCTCCTACTCCTGCTTGGGACCTCAATTTTGTGTTGGAGAAACTTACTCTACAACCTTTTGAGCCTCATGCTACTGCTGACTTGAAATACTTGTCATGGAAGACTGTTTTTGTTGGCCATTACTTCTGCAAGAAGGGTTTCTGAGTTACAGGCCCTTATGGCGGTTGAGCCTTTTTTGATTTTTCATAAGGATAGGGTATCATTACGTACTAATCCTTCCTTTATGCCTAAGGTGGTTTCTAGTGTGGCTTTAAACCAAACTATTCATTTGCCTACTTTTATGCAGATCCCCAAAATAAAGGGAAAAGATTTTGCACACTTTAGATGTACACAGGCAATTGCGTTATTATTTGAGCAGGACTAAAGATTTTAGGCAGTCTCAGCAGTTGTTTATTTCTTTTGCTTTGAGTTCTCAGGGCAAGCCTGTGTCTAAACAAACTATTTCTAGATGGATTGGGTGTTGCATTACATTTTGTTATTCCCATCATGGCAAGGAAATTCCAGCTGGGATTAGGCCTCATTCCACTAGGGCTACTGCCACTTCAACAGCATTTCTAAGGGGGGTGGCAACTAAGGATATTTTGGAGGCAGCTACTTGGAGTTCAGTGCATACTTTCTCTAAGCATTATCACCTTCCTCTCTACTCTAAGTCTAGGGCTGGTTTTGCCACAGCTATTTTGCAAGGCATGTTGTCAGTTCCTGCTTCCTTATGATTTGCCAGCCTCCCTTACCTCTGCTTTGGGATTCTACCCAATAGTTAGGACTGCAGCAATGTGGAATGAAGAACATAGTACAGTTTTGTACCTACCATAAATGTAGATGTTCAGGATCCACATTGCTGCAGTCAATTTACCCTCCCTCCTTCCCTCTGTGTTTAGGGGTGGTTGTGTAGGTGAGGTTATGATCTGCTAATTTTGTATATTTTGTATATATATATTTTGGTGCAGGTATGTTGGCAGTGTTTGGTTTTGGGCCTTATCTTTTCAGGGTCTTCTGACATCTGGGGCAAGAAAAGACTGAGGATATGACGTCGGTCATGCGCATTAGTACCCTGGCGTACTGACGTCAGTCTAATGCGCCTGACCGGCGTCATATACTTTGGTATTCGGGCCGACTGGACAGCGGACTACCCAATAGTTAGGACTGCAGCAATGTGGATCCTCGAACATCTACATTTATGGTAGGTACAAAACTGTACTTTTTGCTGTGCCACTATGGAACAGGGGTTAGACACATCCTCAAAGGCTGTCCTAATCCCTGGTGCATGTATGGGAGAACCAAACCATATAGTCTCACAAGTAGTCTGGGTTAAGAGATCCATTGCCAGACATATGTCCACAGATATTTCTTTTACTGTTGAAGTTCACAAGAAAAAGAAACAGAAGCTTTGTCATACATTTTATAATCAGATTATCAGATTATAGCTGTTTATAAGGCTGATGTGATCTCCTTGGCTAAGAGTCTTTTGCAGACAGCTAATTCTGATGGTTTTGTTCCCATATATGGCTCTAGTTTGGCTTGAGACTGTTCTGTTGTTTCAGAGAGTGATGAGGAATGTGAGGACAATGATGTGATCTCTTTGGCTAAGAGTATTTTGCAGACAGCTAATTCTGATGGTTTTGTTACCATATATGGCTCTAGTTTGGCTTGAGACTGTTCTGTTGTTTCAGAGAGTGATGAGGAATGTGAGGACAATGATGGTTTCCTAGTTGAGACTGAGTCCAGTCCCTCTAATTCTTCAGAAGGTGAACCTAAGCTTAAGTCCAAACAAGTGTTCACTTTTCCACAGATGACTGCTAGATTTAGTGATGTTTTTGCTTGGGAGAAGTCTGGAACTACCCTAGAGCTTGGCAGAGCATATGGCTTTATTGTGGACAAGATGCTCAATTTTGTGGCTATCTCCCTTCTCTTACTGGCCTTGGAAAATGTTCATAAAACTGTCTGCAGGACACCAATATCTCTCCCAGAAAGGCCCAAGAAAGGCTCAGAGAAATTATAGGGTCGTTGGATATGACAGGTGTCTTCTTGTTTGACAGCTGACCTAGCTGTGGTCTCCCCAGCCGTCTGATCAAATAAAAGTCTTGGTTTCATCTAGTCCAATGTCCTCCTATAATGAGGGAACATGGTTAGCAGTTCAGAGCAAAAAGGTGTCTCCTCCTAGTAATCTAGCCTTTACAATGTTAAATTATCAAAGCTGTATATGGAAATTTTGTTTTACAGTGCATGCACAGGTTGGATGATTTTGCTACATCCTCACCTGCAAAACAAAACCCTTGTATGAATGAAATCATTTCTAATTTGACTCTGGTTTCAAAACATGCTTTAAGAGATGTGCATGAATGTGCAGATACAGCTTCGAGAATTGCTGCTGCTTCTGTTGCATTAAGATGGTATACTTGTTTATGTAGTCAGAACTTTTCCGATTTAAAAGCCAAACTTGTGAATGCGTCTTTTAGTTTTGAATTGGTGTTTGGGCCTTCTGATACACAGATTATGAAACAGCGGGATGATAGATGCAAATTAATACATAGGGTATTTAGGATGTTTCATGTGTCCAAGTACTCTCCAAATGAAGTGCCTTCCTTCAAGGGGCAAAACAAACAAAAATTCCATCTAAACAAAAGTCAGGGATCCAAAAGGAAATGGCAGAATAATAATTCCTCAAAACCAAAACAGAGATATTCCTTTCCAAAAAATTATCAACCCCCTGCAAAAATGAACAGTCACAGAGCACCCCTACCCCTCCCACTTGCCCTTTCTTCTTTTCCCCTTTCCGCTAAACACACACTCAGCCCTGCAGCCTGGCTGCAAATAGTCTCAGACAAGTGGGTTCTAAGATTAAATCACTGAAGATACAATTGACAGTGCGTAGAAAATCCTCCTCCTTTCAGGAGAATTCCCCCACACCAGCAGATGAGACAGAGCTGTTTTTACCAGTGCTCCATCACATGGTAAAAGCAGGGGTTATAGAACCAGTGCCTATGATACGAAAAGGCAAAGGATTTTACTCCAGAATGTTTTGGTCCCGAAAAAGGAGCACTCTTGGAGACCCATCCTACATTTGTCCCTTCTAAACACCTTTGTAAGTTTTGAAATTCAAAATGCTTACCTTACAGTCAGTTCTGCTGGTAATTTCAGGAAGTTTTTGCGATTTACTGTGTCTCCCTTACATTATTAGTTTTCTGCAATACCCCTTGGGCTATCTACTACATCTCAAGTGTTTACAGACTGTCTGGACCAAGTGGTTACCTATTGCAGAACTTTAGGCATCCACATTTTCCCTGTTTAGATGACTTGCTGAATTGTGCAGATGCTGTATCCAAAGGAGTCCTTAGGTGAGGTTACATCCCTGTTTTTTGACCTGGGCTTCAAACTGAGCCTTCAAAAGTCCTTCCTTACACCCTCTTGAAAAATTGTTTTCCTAGAGTATTGGACAGAAACAGTAAAAAGGATGGCCTTCCTGCTGGAAGACAAAGATGTTTTTCGTGTTTCACTGTTGCAGTCATCACATTTAGGTTATCCCTGCCAGGGTAGCCTTCAGCCGGCCCAAATACCAGAGGCTTAGAATTTCTGCGTCGGTTGCTGTTGCTTCAGGACTGACGTCAGGTCTTCAGTAATATAAAGTAAGATAGCCGACACCATTACATCAGTCTTTCTTGCCGAGGAGCCTGAAGCAGAAGCAGTTCCCATGAGTGCCGGTCAGCCGCTACTTGAGTTTCGTCTTCTTAATTGAAGCTGAAGTCTGCTAAAGCTAAGTTCCCCGATGGGGATCCTTTTTTTCTTGCACTAACCGATGTCAGAAAAAGTTAACAATTGTTTCGCCTGTGAAAAGGAAATACCACACTGAGACTTTCATTCTTACTGCGTCACTTGCTTAGGCTCAGACCATGACGTTCCTCGCTGTCGCTTTTGTGCTTTAACGCCAGAACTATAAGTCATCGGGCCCTTATTGTAGCTAGATATTTTCGCTTACAGTCTTCAAATTCTGATATGGCTTCGGTAAGCCATCCAACAGCAGATCTTCCAAAAAAAGTAAGGCCAAAGACAGAGAGAGACCACACAGGTCCAAACCTACTGACGAAGCTTCCGTTAAGCTAGTCGTCAGTTCTCCGGTCCTCAGTGACATGCTTTTGAAGCCCCTGATGCACACTTCTGTGGATTTGCAGGCCACTACCAAGACCCTTTCAGAGTCCGGTATGCCGCAAAACTCATCTTCAGCTAAGGATCCTGTGGTTGTCTCACCCTTGGATGTGTCCGGAGCCACTGAGCAGGCACCGGCTTCTGAGGAAGTACTTTGCACTACCGATTCTCGACACAAACCAGCAACTTTCACATCTACCTTTCTTTCAAAAACTACTGAGTTTCTAAGACCCAGGGTATAGACCACACCCAAGAAACCGATGACCCAGTCTCAGGCACCTGCTTCCTTGCCTCAGTCTCAAATGCTTAAAATGGCAGAAAACCTTATCATGCTGATCAGGGGAAGCCAAGCTACCCCTTCCAAAAGGAAAAGAGATCTGTCCCCAGTAGTTTTGTCTGAACAGGAGTCTGATGACTCTGATGCATCTGAATATGAAGGCATGCAACCCCTCTCTGCTTATGAGGATTCTGATGCAGAGGATTCCATTCCTTCAGCTTGTCCACCTGAAGACTTTTCCTTTGGGGAAACCCTTCATACCTTAAGGGAACATTTTCAGTGGGAATGTCAGGACTACCCTCAGTCTAAAAAGAGACTCAGAGAATTCTTGGATCTTCCACAGCACAGACCCCTGGTCATTCCCCGAGTCCTGGATGTTGTGGATGATGTTTTCCTGGAATCCAGTTTGACTCCTGACACCCTCCCTCCTGCACCCAGAAAACCTGACAGGTATTACAGAGTCCCTGACTCACACAAATTTCTTTTCAAAAACCCTACTGCTGACCCTGAGGTAATTTCTCAAGGGCCTAAAGGAATTAAAGCAACCTCTGCTAAGAATCCCACCCCCTCAGATAGGGATTCCCGAGCACTAGACAGATGGGGTAAAAAAGTATACACCTCTGCTACTCTTGCTTTCAAAGCACTAAATTGCCAGTTCCATATGCTAAAATTTCAGCAACATACCATGGAACTCCTCAAACAAAAAGTGTCTTCCTTTCCTGCTTGTGCAGAATCAAAAGAGTTACAAGAGTTAATGCAGGGCAGCAGTCACCGGTTCTGTCTTTAGAAGACATGCATGGCTTAAGGAACAGCCCTTGCCAGACCATGTTAAATCAAAATTATTGGATGCACCCTTGCACAAAAACAACTTATTTGGCACTAAGGCAGAGGAGGTCTTAAAAAATATGGAAGAAAAAGCTAAATCTATGCAGACAGTTAAGGATTTCTTACAGGTCCAGCCACCAAGGTTCAGCAGGCATTGCCCCTCCAAGCACTGGTCCTTTCCTGCTCCCACCAGGTCAGTTCAGCCCAAACCCCCCAGACAGCAGCCACAGGGAATGCAGAGATCTAAACAGTGGAATTCCTCCACTTCAAAACTAGGGAGTTCTAAGCCACCCCCTCATGGTAAAAACTCGCAATGACTCTCCTCCCCCACCCCCTCCCTCTGCCCACCTACACATACCCCTAGGGGGAAAAAACTCCTTTTATGCAAGCACCTAGGCCACCATTACCAACAACCGCTGGGTCCTCAACATAGTGTCCCAGGGATACAGATTTTCTTTACACACACTTCCAGTCCCAGAAGGGTTCCCAGATCTACCTCCAAACCAGTGGGCAAAGGCGAAAAAGCAAGTCCTTTCCCTGCTCTCTATTAGGGCAATAGAGCACGTTCCTGCAGAACAGACAGGCCAAGGTTTCTGCTCCAGACTATTTCTGGTACCCAGAAAAGAGGGCGCCTGGCGCCCCATCCTCTGTCTATCCATTCTAAACACCTTCCTGGTGATACCAAAATTCAAAATGCTCACCCTCCAACAACTGCTACCCATGCTGCCCAAGGATTCTTGGCTAGCCACCCTAGACCTAAAAGAGGTCTACCTTCACATTCCTATCATGGAATCATGGAGGAGATATCTACATTTCAGGGCAAGGTCCCTGCACTTTCAGTTCTCTGCACTTCCCTTTGGCTTATCTACTCCTCCCAGCGTTTTCACAAAATATCTGGCTTTCGCCATTGCCTTTTGGAGACAAAGGAATATCCAAATTTGCCCATACGTAGACGACTGCCAAATTTAGGCAGACAGTCAGGAAAAGCTGCTCAAGCAACTGGCCTTTGTAAAGTCCCTACTGACCTCCCTAGGGTACACTATCAACGAAAAGAAATCCAAAGTAGTACCTGCCCAAAGGATTATATTCCTGGGAGCAAGCCTGGACACAGCATCCTAGATGGCATTCCTTACACCAGAAAAGCAAACTTACCTGATAGCCTACTTCTCTCAACTAGCAACCAGACCCCAGTTATCTGCAAGGAAAATCCTGCAAGCTCTGGGGTTCATGGCACCTTGCATTCTACTCATTCCATATGCCAGACTGCATAAGAGGAAACTTCAATGGTCCCTAAAAAGCCTTTGGTGTCAACACTCTCAAGACCTGGAAACTCTTATACCAATGATATCTTGCCTAAGGAAAGATTTTCTTTGGTGGGCAGCAGCATGCTTCCACAACAAGGGACTACCTTTGTCACCACCCCCCATCACCTAGACCCTCACCACAGATGCATTAGACTATGCCTGGGGTGCACACCTGGACAGCAGGTGCATACAGGGCCAATGGAGCCCACAGCAAATCCATGTGCACATCAACCAGAAAGAGAAGTTAGCTGTCCAGCATGCATTGACAGCTTTCAGGCCTCTTCTCTCCCCAGGGGCTCTCCTGATCAAAACAGACAACACCACTGTGATGTGGAATAGCAACAACCAGGGAGGGACGCACTGCTACCCTCTATGCAGGCTGGCCATGACCCTTTGGCACAAAGCCTCTGCCATGCAACTCCACCTGTTAGCACAATTCCTGCCAGGTTCTCTAAACTCTCTAGCAGACCTATTAAGCAGAAATCCTCTGGACCCACATGAGTGGCAGCTAGACAAAAGAACCTTCACCCTAATAACTCAGAAATGGGGCACCCCGAAGGTCGACCTCTTTGCCTCCCACACCAACCATCAGCTCAGCAAGTTCTGCACCAGGGAGCATCACTGCATGGCTTAGAAAGTGGATGACCTATCATTCCCATGGGTCAATCTGTCGGTCTTTGCATTTCCTCTGCTACCTCTCATCACCAGGGTACTGCTCAAAATGAGGGAGGAAAAACCAAGGACAATTCTTATTGCTCCAGACTGGCCTCGCCAGTGCTGGTACCCACTGCTGCATAGCCTGTCCCCACTGCCACCGTGGCATCTCAATCAGACCCCAACCCTCCTGACCTCGTGGGAAGGAGAATTCATGCAACCCCTCTTGCAGACCCTCAGTTTGGCAGCCTGGCTTATTCCCTGACCACTGATCAATCTTCCAACCTCAGTAAACAGGTTCTAGATGTTATATGTGAGGCCAGATGCCCTAGCACTATAAAGTCTTATGATGACAAATGGAAAAGGTTCTGCACCTGGTATCAGGCTAAGGGAGCCAATACGGCACAGCCCTCCCTACCCCTCATACTGGATTACCTAGCTGACCTTCTACACAGCGGTCTCTCTTTTTCCTCTATTAAAATTCATGCCTCTGCTATCTCTGCTCATTTCCACACTGAGTAGCCCCTTTTCTCACACCCTCTGATCAAAAAATTCCTAAGAGGGGCTAGCAACTTGAGGCCACCCAGAAGAGCACCCACCCCAGCTTGGGACCTTAACTTTGTGTTGGAAAAGCTCACCCTGCCATCCATTGAACTAGCATCTTCAGCAGAGTTAAAATTTATGTCCTGAAAGACAGCTTTTCTCCTGGCCATCACTTCAGCCAGAAGAGTCTCCGAGCTACAAGCACTCATGGCTGTGGAGTCCTTCATCATCTTCCATGCTGACAGGGTTTCCCTCAGGACTAACCCATCCTTCATGCCCAAAGTGGTGTCCAGTGTGGCTCTCAACCAATCCATTCATTTGTCCACTTTTTTCCCTAACCCATAAAACAAGGGGGAAAGGATCCTGCACTCTCTAGATATGTACAGACAACTCAGATTCTATCTAGACAGGACTAAATCATTCAGAAAGTCTGATCAATTACTGGTTAGCTTTGCTGCAGGGGCAGAGGGCAAAGCCATCTCCAAACAAACAATTTCCAAATGGATAGCACACTGCATCCATTTCTGTTACAAACAACACAGAAAACCTCCCCCTAAGGGGGTCAGGACTCACTCCACCAGAGCAACCTCCACTACTGCAGCTTTCCTCAGAAGAGTCCCCACTAGGGATATCCTGGAACCTACAACCTGGACATCTGTTCACACTTTCACCAAGCATTACCACCTGCCTATCTTCTCCAAATCCAGGGCAGGCTTTGCCACTGCAGTCTTGCAGGGCATCCTAGCCAGCCCCTAGTCTCCTTGACTGCCTCCACCCTTTTTCTCAGATTTGGGAATCAACCCAAATGTGATGACTGCAACAGTGAAACACAAAGAACATAGTACAGTTGTGTACACTTACCATAAATGCAGATGTTCGAGTGTATTCACTGTTGCAGTCCTGGTTTCCCTCCCTCCATCCCCTCTTCTTTCTCTCTCTCTCTATCTCTCCCTCCTTATAAGTAACATGTTACTGGTGGGGTTCTTCCACCATAACCTGGCTCATACTTGGGGGCTCCTGACAGGGCAAGAAAAACTGAAGTATAGCGTCGGCTACCTGCCGTTTATACTACTGATGACCTGACATCAGTCCTGAAGCGACAGCAACTGATGCAGAAATCTGGTATTCTGGTTGGCTGAGGGCTATCCTGGCAGGGATAACACAAATGTGATGACCGCAACAGTGAATACACTCAAACATCTACGTTTATGGTAAGTGTATACAACTGTACTTTCTGACTATCAGGACATTTTCTTGGATTTCTGTCTTCTAAACATGGCTTTAGCAAAATAGTTCCACAAAATTGTAGGCCTCATAGCATGATTGATGCTTATGATGCCATTAGCCAGACTACACATGAGAAAAATTCAGTGGTACTTGAAGAACTGTTGGACCAGTTTCCTTCATCCCTTGTATTTCCAGGTACCCGTACTGGGATTAGTGAAACAGGAACTGCAGTGGTGGAGGGATCAACCCTTTCTCTCTTCATACCCCAGTCTAATCTGTCCAGCTGGACTCTTCAGATTTTGCATGGGAGTTAAAATGGCAAGGCTTGTGTGGTCCTCAGGACATGTCAAAGCACATAAATGTAAACAAGATGTTGGCAGTGATTCAAACCACTTATGGACTCTGGTTCCTTCTCTAGTGGTCACAGACAACACTACCGTGATGTGCTACCTGAACAAGCAAGGGGGTATAAGGTGAAACTCTTTTTGTTGGTTGGCCATGATGACCTGGAAGTTGGCTATACAGCATTCTCTGACTCTTCAGGCCTTGTGCATTCCATCAGAGCAAAATACAAAGGCAGACAGACTAAGCAGATCCTGAACAGACCCCCACAAGTGAAAGCTCCATGCAGAGGTCTTCCAGGACTTGATCCAGATATGGGGAACACCTCAAGTAGATTTATTTATATATTCAGCATTTGTTTACAGGGAAAGTCTGACTTGGAACAAACCAATTTTCAGTGGAGGCCCGGGGAGAAATGCTCCAGGGTACGTATGTCTTTGACATGGGAAGAAACCAGAGTACATGCAGGAAACCCACATGAACACAGGGAGGACATGCAGACTCTGCACAGAAGCACCCCAGCCAAGAATTGAACCAAAGAACCTCTTGTGAGGCAACAATGCTAACCGCTACGCCACTGTGTGGTCCAATCATCTGTATAGATAGATCAATAGATCTGTTCTCCTCTTTCTAAACAGACATCTGAAAAAATTCTGTTCAAGATATCCTTGCAGCCATGCTTGGAAGACAGATGCTCTGTCATTCCTGTGATCGGGAATGTTTCTGCATGCATTTCATCCCTTTCCAGTGATTCCCAAATACTTCTAAAGATGCGATAAGAATTACTAAAGATTATTGTGGTAATCCCCTTTTGGCCCAGGCAAGTTGGTTCTCCCTTTTAAATGGAATTAACCAAGGGCAATTACCACAAGGTTTCTCACAGACTGGATCTGCTAACACAGCATCAGGGGGCAAATGTTCCACCCTGACTTAGTGCAATTGAAAGCTGACAGCCTGGATGATTCTGCTTTAGTAATTTTTAGATACTTGATCCATGAGGATGTGCAACAGGTATGTAAGGATGCAAGCAAATCTGCAACTAGAAAATCTTATATTTACAACTGGAAGAGGTTTTCTAGGTGGTGCTTTGCCGATAATATAGGTCTCAAAAGGGTTTTGACCTTTCGGGTTTTGAAATGTTTGTGTGAACTACTTAAAGATGGTTTGTCACATGATTCTGTCAAAGTGCATCTTGTAACTGTCCATCTCCGCTTGTCTGCCCATGCATCCCCCCTCTTTCATCTCTTTTTGTAGTCAAACAGTTTATGAAAAGAGGTCAGTACGTGAGACCCCCTTGAAAGTAAATTCCTCCTCCCTACAGTCTCAACTTTATTCTTGAAAACTTGACTATACCTACCTTTGAACCTACCTCTTAGGCTGATCTACATTTCATTACTTGGAATACTGTTTTACTCAATGCTCTGACATCTGCAAGGTGAGTCCTTGATCTGTAAGCTCTCATGGTGGGCCCAACCCTACCTGATTCTTCACAAAGACGGGGTTCTGAGATGTACTAATTCATCCTTCATACTGTTTCTGAATTTACCTTCAATCAAGCCATCAATCTCCCAGTGTTATATCCTGATCCAAAAAACAAGGGAGAATAGATTCTCCATTCCTTGGATGTACACAGGCAACTCAGGTGCTACCCTAACAGAACAAAGCTCTCTAGGAATGCTAAACAGCTGTTTGTGTCCCATACAGGTCTAAGAAAGGTCAACCTCTCATTAAGTAAACTACTGCATGATGGTTGTCCTCTGCTATTGTTTGTTACTCCCACCATGGTAAATGTCTTGCAGGCAGATGTCAAGGCTCACTTGATTATGGCCTTACCCTCTTCGATGGCATATTGGAAAGAGGTGGATCTTATTATTTATTTATTTCTCTTTGTTGACCAGGAAAAGTCAGACTGGGTAAAATCTATTTTAAGCAGAAGCCTTGAAAAAAAGTTCCACATTTAAATTACACATGATGCACATTTATAATTGCAGGGTAAAAGCATCTATACATGAGCTTATTTACATGATTTTTAAATATTTTGTACATGAACATAACATTTTAACACAAAAAGCAAAAGAGAAATTAACATAAATTGGCTAATTATTGAATAGAAAAATAAAATACAGTTGCAGTTAATGTATTTATATAACATGGTCACTACAGGGGAAAAGATCAAACGGGGGTGTTTTTGAGGTTAGTAATAATTTACAGACAAACTAGTAATATAGCTTAAAAACTGATGTTAGAGATATGAAAGGGAAGATCACGTAAATGAGCAGGAAGATAAATGGACAGAGGAGAAATAGTAGTTAGTTGTGGAGTGAGAGGGGGAGGAAGAGTTAAGAGTTTAGGAAATTAGTGCAGTATAAGGAGGAGCGATAAAGTACAAACATTTGGGAATTAGAATGGATGTATGAATTGGAGTAAAGTATTCTGAGTAAAGCTTCCCAGGTGACCATGAACAACAGAACCATCTTTGACATGGGTGCTGTTTAAGCAAAGTTTTAAAACTATAGCAAAGCACAAATAAATAGGCAATAATCCACAAAACAAACGCTCAATCAAATATGTAAAATAAAGCACATCCAACAAATAACTGATAGAGCGACCAAGACAGCATACAAACTCTTTCCTTAAAATGTTTATTGTGTCACACTGGAGGTAAGCGTTTTCGCATGAAAATGCTTCTTCAGACCTATAAAATCCAGCATAAAATCACAACCATATGTACACAATGATAAATTCAAAACACCCAGTAGCAAAGCTCTCCTAATTAAATTCAATATTGCTCTTAAAAACACAATGCATCCTAAGGCTTCCCAGACAAACATAAAAATGAAATAACAAATCACTATGTTAACAGAAAAAGTGTTACCAAGAGAGTGCAGCATTACAATCTCAGCCCAAAATTTATTTAGGTATTCTATGTTTCTTTAAAAAAGGCTTGATGGACGCCCGTTCATTAAGCCCAAGACCTCTGTCAGCTCTTAATATGATCATCCAGTTAGTTTCTCTAAACTCAGTATGATTACGTATGTCACCCATACGTATACTAGGAGTAATGATGTCAATGACTCTAAATGTAAACTGATGTAACTCTCCATGTTCCATAACATGTTTAGAAAGGGCATTACATTCAATACCCTTCCTTATGCTATAAATATGCTCCCTAATTCTTTCACGTAGGGACCAATTAATCTTTCCTACATAAAATGAATTACAGATAGTACACTGGGCAAGATACACAACATTAGAAGACTGACAATTCGCATTTACATTAAAAGAAAAACTTCTATTTAAATCAGGATGGTCGAATGTCTCAGACATATTAATGAACCCACAAAAATTACAACCTCCACATGGCAAAGTAATTCCTGTTCTAATAAACATATTATTCAAATTCCTGTCACTACAAAGTATTCTCTTCAAATTTAACTTATTCCTAAAAATAAAAGGACTAGGGCCAACAATACCACCTATCTCAGGATCTACTTGTAAAATCGACCAATACTGCTTAAATATATCACAAAGTATTCTTTGATCTCTTGTAAAAAAATAAAGGGATCTTCTTGGTGAAGATCCCTTTATTTTTTTACAAAAGATCAAAGAACACTTTATGATATATTTAAGCAGTATTGGTCGATTTTACAAGTAGATCCGGAGATAGGTGGTATTGTTGGCCCTAGTCCTCCTTTTATTTTTAGGAATAAGTTGAATTTGAAGAGAATACTTTGTAGTGACAGGAATTTGAATAATAAGTTTATTAGAACAGGAATTACTTTGCCATGTGGAGGTTGTAATTTTTGTGAGTTCATTAATATGTCTGAGACATTCGACCATCCTGATTTAAATAGAAGTTTTTCTTTTAATGGAAATGCGAATTGTCAGTCTTCTGATGTTGTGTATCTTGCCCAGTGTACTATTTGTAATTCATTTTATGTAGGGAAGACTAATCGGTCCCTACGTGAAAGAATTAGGGAGCATATTTATAGCATAAGGAAGGGTATTGAATGTAATGCCCTTTCTAAACATGTTATGGAACATGGAGAGTTACATCAGTTTACATTTAGAATGATTGACATCATTACTCCTAGTATACGTATGGGTGACATACGTAATCATACTGAGTTTAGAGAAACTAACTGGATGATCATATTAAGAGCTGACAGAGGTCTTGGGCTTAATGAACGGGCGTCCATCAAACCTTTTTTAAAGAAATGTAGAATGCCTAAATAAATGTTGGGCTGAGGTTGTAATGCTGCACTCTCTTGGTAACACTTTTTCTGTTAACATAGTGATTTGTTATTTCATTTTTATGTTTGTCTGGGAAGCCTTAGGATGCATTGTGTTTTTAAGAGCAATACTGAATTTAATTAGGAGAGCTTTGCTATTGGGTGTTTTGAATTTATCATTGTGTATATATGGTTGTGATTTTCTGCTGGATTTTATAGGTCTGAAGAAGCATTTTCATGTGAAAGCGCTTACTTCCAGTGTGACACAATAAACGTTTTAAGGAAAGAGTTTGCATGCTGCCTTGGTCGCTCTATCAGTTATTTGTTGGATAAAGTTTTAAAACTATTTTAATTTTCTGCTGTTTTAACTGTGTGGGGATTTCATTCCAGAGTTTTGATGCATAATGAGAGTAGCTAGAGTTTCCAGCAGTGTTGAATGTCTTACTGACACATTGTAAAAGTTTATTTGCTAGAGCGAAGGTCTATAGTTGATGAATAATACAGAAACATATTCTGTAATGCTGGGTATTTATATGGAGAGTACAGTAGGTTGTAGGCAATGGGTAGCTGTGAGTATGGCAACTGGTTTGGGAGTGTAAGCAAGTTTGTTTTAATGCAAGACAGTGGTGTGTTTTATAAGGTTGGTTGGTTGATTGCAAATTTAGCTGTTTTGTACAAGCAGGAAGCATGTTTAGTTTTATATGTAGTGTTGATATTTGTAAGAATAGGGGAAGCATATAATAGAGAAGGAAGGAGGTATGTTGTCAGGTGGTGGTTGGCCGTATAAAGTGAGCTTAGTTTTGGTTGAGTTTTCTTGATGGAATGAAGTATGTGGTGTTCAAATTTGATGATGTCCTTCAAGGATGCATCTGCAGTCCGAACAAATGGGTTGTCCTGTCGTCAGGCAGCCCTTCGGTCGGCCGGATTCCACAGTCTGGGTCTGGCCTCGGCTGGTGTCGCACTTCACCCGACGTCATCTCTGCTGGTCTTCGGGTATAAAGGCATCAGCCGACGCCATTTTCCTCAGTCTTTCTTGCCGCGTGGCGCCCGAAGCAGAAGCTGTTCGCAAGTGCCGGTCGGTCAGATCCAGAGATTACTACTACCGAATACAACTTCGAAGACTTCTAAAAGCTAAGTACCCCGTTGGGGACTCTTTCTTGCCTCAGCCGATGTCAGAAAAAGTAAATAACTGTTTAACTTGTGGGAAACAAATACCTCATAAAGATTTCCACTCTTACTGCTTACCTTGTTTAGGCCCAGACCACGACTTAGCAGCTTGTTTAGCCTGTGCTTCCTTCAACCGACGAACGCTTAGGCGTCGGTCAGAGTTTGCTGAACAGTTTTTCGGCTCAGACTTTGCGTACATTATGCCGTCGGATCCTCCAACTACCCAAATTGTTAAAAAAATGCAAAGAAAAGGACCGACACTCGCGGTCCGCGGTTTCGGCCGAAACTACGGTAAAGCAAACCGCGAGTGTCTCGGTTTCGGCCGAAACCGAGCAAACGGTTCAATCTACAGCCGAATCCATGACTACTACCGAGGCCCCTTCTACCCTAGCTGAATCGGCCTCTGAAATTTTGCCTACTAATGTGGTTTCTCCAGAGTTATCGGACACCATCCCTTTGGATGTCTCTACCCCAGCACGTGGTGCTGCTAGGCCTCCTGCAGCCATGTCTATAAAGGCCTTTGCCAGGGCTAAAGCAGCCAAAACTGCTAAATCAGTGCCTGTTAAGCCACCCTCTCACAGGCCCAGCTCCAGTTCTCAAATGCTTACTTTGGCAGAGGATCTCATCTCTTTAATAAGAGGATCCCAATCTCACCCAGACAGGGCCTCACAACCTCCAGAGAAGAGACCTAGAGTAGAGCCCCCTGAGCCAGGCTCCTCAGATGACTCTTCTGATGACTCAGACATTACAGACCATCCAGAGGCTCCTCTTTCTACTTATGAAGATTCTGATGCTGAAGAATCTATTCCTTCTGCCTCTCCACCAGAGGAATTTTCCTTTGGGGAAACCTTACATGCCATGCGAGAGCAATTCCAATGGCAGGGACAAGATTTCTCAGATTCAAGAAAAAGGCTTAGGACCTTTTTACACTTACCGCAGCATAGGCCCTTAGCTATACCTCCAGTTCTTCCTGTTGTGGATGATGCATTTAATGATGTTTGCACTGCTCCAGATACTTTATCTCCAGCCCCTGCTAAGCCCGACAGGTTCTACAGGGTACCGGACACTCATCACCACTTATACAAGGCTCCTTTTGCAGATCCGGAGACTATCTCCCAGGGGCCTAAGGCAGTAGCCGACCTCAGCTAAAAACCCTCTCCCTTCTGATAGGGAATCCAGGTCCTTAGAGAGATGGGGTAAAAAAGTATACACCTCCGCTACTCTCTCAGCTAGAGCTTTGAACTGTCAGTTTCATATGATCCAATACCAAGAGTTTATGCTTGATCAGTTAACTAAGAAACTGTCCTCTGATGATTCCTTAGATAAGAAATATGTTCTAGAAATGGTGAATAACATTCAGCAGGTTAGTAACCATTCTTTAAAATGTGGCTATGATGCACTGGAGGCTTCATTTAGATCAGCCATGACTGGCACAGTTATAAGAAGGCATGCATGGTTGAAAGAGCTGGTCTTGCCGGATCATGTTAAAGCAAAGCTTTTAGATGCTCCTATGGACAAGGTCAGTCTATTTGGTTCTCCTGCCCAACAAGTAATGAAGAAAATGGAAGAGAAGGCAGAATCTGTACAAACAGTTAAAGATTTCTTACAGGTACAGCCCCCAAGGTTCAGCAGGAACTGGCCTACCAAAAATTGGTCCTTTCCAGACTCCTCTAAAAATCAGAGAGGCAGGAATAGACGTTCCAGAGGCAGAAATCAATCCAGAGGAGGTGCCTACAGGGGACGCCAGTGGCAAGGCAATAACCAACGAGGCACGGATACAACCACTACCACTGCAACAGGACAATCACAGTGACTTGGTTCTAACACCGCCTACCAGGAAACAAATAGTAGCACCCTTGGGCGGAAAGTTAGCCTTATTTTCAAAAAACTGGCACAATATCACAAGAGACAACTGGATTTTGCAAACTATAGACCAAGGCTACAGGTTTCATTTCCACACCTTACCAACAAAAAGAGGAATGCCAAACCTGCCACCAAATCAAAAGTCAGAAGCCCTAAAACAAATAGCTCAATTAAAAAAGATGAGAGCTGTGGAAAGGGTACCACCTACAGAACAGGGCAAGGGATTTTACTCCAGACTCTTCCTAGTACCAAGAAAAGAATGGAGACCTATTCTCGACCTGTCCGCTTTAAACACATTCATCATTGTTCCAAAATTCAAAATGCTGACCCTACACCAACTTCTTCCCATGCTGGGCAAGGAGTATTGGCTGGTAACTCTAGATCTCAAGGAGGCATACCTGCACGTCCCCATACGACCAATTTGCAGAAGATACCTCAGATTTCTTGCAGGATCAGAGCATTATCAATTCTCAGCATTGCCCTTTGGCTTATCTACTGCGCCCAGAGTGTTCACGAAATGCCTGGCATCAGTAATCGCTCATTGCAGGCTTCAGGGAATCCAAATTTACCCATACCTGGACGACTGCGTGATACAAGCGGACAACAAAAGCAAGCTGACACAAGATTTACAAAGAGTCATTTGCTTACTACAAGCCCTGGGATACACAGTCAATTTAAAAAAGTCAAAACTGATACCATCCCAGACAATAACATTCTTGGGTGCAGAATTGGACACAGTAAAACAGATGGCATTCCTAACTGCAGAAAAACAAGAACAACTTCCTCTGTACTTCTTGACACTAGCAAAGCAGAACAAACTAACAGCAAGGAAAGTACTGCAGGCCTTGGGTTTCATGGCATCCTGCATAATCTTGGTCCCCCATGCCAGACTGCACATGAGAAAGCTACAGTGGTACCTAAAGAATTTATGGTCTCAACACAAGCACAGCTTAGAAACCGAAATACCACTAATTCCATGCCCGAAACAAGAGTTCCTATGGTGGGCTCAGACATGCCAGGCAAACCCAGGATTGTCCTTCCACAACACTCAAGCAAGCCAAACCATCACAACGGACGCCTCAGACCTCGGTTGGGGGGCACACATGCTGGACAAGTGCATTCAAGGCCTATGGACTCCAGATCAGCTACACCTGCACATAAATCAAAAAGAGATGCTGGCAGTAATACTAGCAATCCAGAATTTCAGACCATTCCTCAAAGAGGGCCAAGTGATGATAAGGACAGACAACACCACAGTCATGTGGTACATCAACAAACAGGGAGGCACTCATTCATACCCCCTATGCCGAATGACTCTGGACCTGTGGAATATGGCTCTGAGCTACAACATTCAATTGCAGGCAATATTTGTACCGGGAAAAGAAAACATCCTAGCAGACATGTTAAGCAGAACTACCTCGGATGCTCACGAATGGATGCTACACCCGGACATCTTCAAGGCCATCACAAAGAAATGGGGAATGCCACAAATAGACCTATTTGCATCCCCACTAAACCACCAGCTCAAGAAATTCTGCACAAGGACATACCACCCTCTTGCTTGGAAGGTGGACTCTCTATCCTTCAATTGGAAAGGCCTGACAGCATATGCATTTCCACCCCTTCCTTTGATGCACAAGGTACTACTGAAAATCAAAGAGGAACGGCCAAGGATAATTCTGATAGCTCCAAATTGGCCAAGACAACATTGGTATCCATTACTGAGGAGCATGTCTCTGGGGGAAACGTGGACTCTACCCCTGATTCCTTTGATGTTGACTCAGTGCAACTACAACATCTTGCATCCAAACCTGAAAACTCTGCAACTCACTGCCTGGAACATTACATAAGAACTTCTAACCCAGACTTATCCCAAAGGGTTAAAGACATTATCCTTGAGGCCCGCAGACCTTCTACTAGAAGGAACTATGCAGGGAAATGGAAAAGGTTTGTCATTTGGAGTACGGAAAGAGGAAAGATGTGTCAAAGGTAGATATTGCCAACATCCTGGAATATTTGGCAGAGCTCCTACATACTGGCCTGTCCTATTCCTCCATCAAGATACATGCATCAGCTATTTCTGCAGAATACAGCCTCGATCCCCCTGTCTTCTCGCATCCTCTACTCAGGCAGTTCCTCAGAGGAATTAAGAATGTAAAACCTCCTAGGAAACCACCGTTACCAGCATGGGACTTGAATTTTGTGCTAGAAAAATTGACACTCCCTCCATTCGAACCAGCAGCAACAGCAGATCTTCAACACCTATCCTGGAAAACTGCTTTCCTACTGGCAATTACTTCGGCAAGAAGGGTTTCGGAACTACAAGCTTTAATGGCAGTACAGCCCTTCCTAATCTTCCATCAAGATAGAGTGTCCATGAGAACTAATCCTACATTTATGCCTAAGGTGGTATCCAGACTGTCTCTAAACCAGGCAATCCACCTACCTACCTTCTTTCCCAATCCACAGAACAAAGGGGAAAGACTGCTGCATACCTTGGATGTACATAGACAGTTGCGCTACTACCTGGACAGAACCAAGGGCAATAGAAAAACTGACCAGCTCCTAGTAGCCTATGCAACAGGAAGGGAAGGAAAAGCAATTTCCAAACAGACAATCTCCAAGTGGATAGGAAATTGCATAAGATTCTGTTACTCCTATCATGGAAAGCAAATTCCGCAGAACATAAGGCCTCATTCTACAAGGGCTACAGCCACTACCACAGCCTTCTTACGAGGAGTGGCTACCAAGGACATTATTGAGGCTGCTACTTGGACCTCCGTGCATACATTTGCCAAGCATTATAACTTACCTCTGTACTCTAGATCCCGAGCAGGGTTTGCCACTGCTGCGTTGCAAGGGATCCTAAGTACACCATAATTCTTATTCCTCCTCCCCTAGTTTAGCTATGGTATTCTACCCATTTGTTAGGACTGCAGATGCATCCTTGAAGGACATAGTACAGTTTTGTACCTACCATAAATGTAGATGTCCAAACAGGATAGCATCTGCAGTTAGGATTACCCACCCTCCTTCCCCTCTGTGGTACTCCTAGGGTATTGCCCACCTAATAGCTAGCTGGGGGGGATCTCTTATGGTGTATTTGTTTGTATATATGTACATACATGCATATTTTTTGTGTTTGCCTTCTATTTTTTGGGAAACATTGGCATTTACCCAAAAATTTAGCTATCCAAGAGGGCTACTGGCATCTGGGGCAAGAAACACTGAGGAAAATGGCGTCGGCTGATGCCTTTATACCCGAAGACCAGCAGAGATGACGTCGGGTGAAGTGCGACACCAGCCGAGGCCAGACCCAGACTTTGGAATCCGGCCGACCGAAGGGCTGCCTGACGACAGGACAACCCATTTGTTAGGACTGCAGATGCTATCCTGTTCGGACATCTACATTTATGGTAGGTACAAAACTGTACTTTGTCCTGTATTATGACTCCAAGTAGTTTACTTTGGCTTATGATTTCTGTTTTTGTGCTATTACTTGAGGTAACATGAAATGTGTGTTTCTAGTTAAGGTGCTGCTTTGAAGTAAGTAGCATAAGCTTGTTTTGTGGGCATTAAGCAGCAAGTTGGAATTTTGTAGCCACATTTCAATGTAAGTGAAAGATTTCTGAGTGATTTCCTGTAATTTTGTTATGGATGGGGTAGAGCAAATAAGGGTTGAATTGTCACCATACTGTACAAGAGTGGCAAGTGTTGTAGCAGTATGAAGTTTATTTATGAAAATATTAAATAGAAGGGAGACAAATGTTGACAACAACAACAGAGATTAGTTGAAATGCTGAAAGGTTTTATTGCCATTAGTGCCTGCTGACGATTGCATAAATGACCGTGAAACCAGAAGAGGGAGGGGTAAGTGAGACCTAGTGTTGCAAGTTCAGAGAGGAGTTTTTGGTGGGACACTGTGCCAAATGCTTTGGAAGGGTCAAGGAAAAAGAGAAAAAACAAGTTTGTCTTATTTCTGTATTGGTTTACTGTGTTGGTAAAGTTAAGGAGGTAGTAGTACTGTGGTTGGGCCTTAAACCATGCTGGGTGTTGGAGAGGAGGTTGTGTTTGGTTATATGTTTCATAAGCTGAGAGCGAGTACATTTCTCAAGGATTTTAGAGAGAGGTGATAGGATAGCAATAGGTCTGTAGTTTGTTACCTCTGTTGAACTACCTCCTTTGTGAAGGGGTGTAGTAATGGATTTTTTTCCAGGTGGATGGGACATCATTTTCAGTTATTGACTGGTTGATCAGAGTGGAGACAGGGAAGGCTCATGCTTCTGCAGTTATTTTGAGGAACTCGGTGGGGAATTTATCGTCAGCTGAGGTTGTTTTAATTTGGCTAGTAATTTTTATGGTTGCTGTTGGGATAAGCTGAAAACTAAAAGACTGTGTGTTGCTTTTGAGAATAGATGAAAGTTGGAAAGGTGAAGTAAGGTGGTCATTGATTAGTGATAGAACTGACTGGATAAAATGAGTCTTGAACTAAGTGGCAATGGGACTCGCTGTTATTTGAAGTGGAAGGACAGAGTATAGTGATACGGCCAGGGTGCAGTAGTTTATTTAGAGAGGACAAAAAAAGCTTGAAGTCGTTTTGTTGCTTTTGTTGCAGATTACTGTAGTATGAGCTCTTGTCAGATTTAACAAGGATCTTGGTATGATTTTTGCGATATCTAAAATTTTGGTAGGCATGTTGTGTTTTATTCTTATACCATTCTTTCTGTGCTTTATCTCTTTGCAGTATGAGCTGTTTGGCCTCTTCTGTCAGCCATGGTTCATGTTAGGTTTTTACCCTTGTTATCCTACCTGTTGCTGAATCATTTAGTATTTTTAGGAAAGTATAAATGAAGTGAGTAACTGCTTAATCTAGGGACATTACTGTTAATACATTCCATTTGTAGTGGGACAGGACTATAATGAATGTCTTTGTCAAATTTGGTTAAATTGTGTACTTGTTTATAGATTATTTGTTTGAGTGAACCATGTTGTTGTCTGATTACATAGGTTGGGAGGTGGTAACTTATAGTATCTGGTAAGCAGCCAGAGGCTTTTATATTATGTGATTTATTGGTCAATATCCAGTCCAGTGTGGACTTTCTATGTAGTGCTTTTGTTGATGCTGGTGGTGGAGAGGCATAGTTGGGTGAAGCCAAATAGGTGAATAGAGTCCTTGGGGTTGCAGCTGCTTATAGATTGCCAATCTGTATTTAGGTCAGCTAAGATGAAGATTTCCTTGGGGATGTTGTCAGATAATCCCATGTAGGATATTTTCAGACGTGGTAATGTTGTTGCCTGGTGGGGTGTATACTGCTGAGATACATATGAATTTCTTTTGGTTGATTTTGAGGTATCCAGTCAGAAGGTAACCTGATTAAATTATGGAATATTTAGAGAGGATGGAGTTATTTCTAAGTTTTTATAAGTAATAGCAGTACCGTTTACTCTTTTAAGTTTTCTGGTCATTCTGAGCATGTTAAAACCTGGGGGATTGATTTCATTGTCAGTTATTTCTTTTTTTAGCAAGGTTTCAGTGGTGATTAGGATGTCTAGGGTGTACAAATCTAGACATGCATGGATATCATGAATTTTGTTGCAGATACTTCTGAGGTTAATGTTGAAAAGAATGAGGTTAGATTCATTACCTGATGGGAACGTTGTGTTTGGAGCACTGGAAAGGAATGAATAGGCCATGGTAGGTAGTTGATGTATGTGTCCAGGGTAAGGGTGAATACCTCCACTAAGTGTCAGGATGGAGGTGGGGTGAGTAGAGGCATGGAGCCATTTGTATTTGTATCTGACTTTCAGTACTGCTGAAAAAGTGCTATTCTTAACTTTAATATATCTGTAAGAGAACAGATCTGAGCATGTGTATTGGTACAGAGAAGGAGAGAGGGGGGGGGAGACAGGGAGAGAAAGAGGGTTTTGTGATGTAATGTATGTGTGTTTGTGATGGAGTTGGAATATGATGTGGGAATATTGTGGTAGTTAGTGAAGTGAGCTAGTGTTGTGATTGCACAATGCAGTTGTAATCGACTTATTGTCATTGTGAGTTGAGATGGTGAAGTTTAGATGGTAGGTAGAAGAAGGTGGAGGTTTGTTAAGATGATGGTCTTGTGGTATATTAATGAAAGGAATGGTATGAGAAATGGAGTGTGATAGAGGGTGGGGTAGATGTTTATAGGGTGGTATATTTAGAATATTTTTAGAAGCATTCTAGAGGCAGCAACCAGGTCCTCTGTTCATACCTCCACAAAGCACTGTAAACTGGATTCCTTTTCAGGGTCTAGAGTAGGCTTTGCTAGGGCCATTCTTTGGGAGTTCATGGATCATTATCCTTCCACCTCCCAGGTGGTGTAAGCATTGGAATCTACCCAAAATGCTGCTGAGGCAGTGTGAATGATGAACATAGTACTGTTGCTGGTCCTACTTACCTGTAACAGTATTATTTATTTATTTAATTATTGACATTTGTTAACAAGGTTGGTCCAGGTGGGCTTGTGGCCCATTTTCATTGGAGACCCAAGGAGAAAAGCTAAAAAAAAAAAAACACAAACAGTTTACAGAGAATCAAACATTTGAGTCAAAAATATGGTCAAAATTGGTTATACAAGAACATTAGAAAGACAAAGCAGAAAGTCCAACAGTTTTGATTGTAGAGTTTAATAAGTATCCACAATAGTGGAGTACTTAGCTGTATGTGGAGGGATTGAAAAGGTATGTAGTAGGGTTGTGGGGAGCTTAAGTATGGGGCTTGACAAGGACATATTTTGGAGTAGAGCAGATGAAGTTGAATTTTTCTTTAAAGTGGGATGGGTGAATGATGGAGCAAATGTCTCTTGGCTTGGGCGATGGAATGTTTATATAGGAGTTTACCAGCTGTTTTTTTGGGTTGGTAGATTTGTAGTAGTCGCTGATTAGAGGTACGGAGAGCCCACAGAGGAGTGTAGATAGAGATGAAGGAAAAGAGAGCAGGGCAGGATGAAAGTTTGTAAAGAATGAAGTGTAACATTTGAAGTTGTGACAGCAGTAGAAGATGGGGGAATTTTAACCAGTGGAGAGTATTTAGGGCAAGGCAGTGATGTGTATTGTATGAAGAGTTTGTGATAAATCTAGCTATTTTGTGGTAAGTTTTTGGAGTTTGTTTAAAGTAATAGTTTGGATGATGGTGAGTACTGGGGCAGCATATAGAAGGGAGGGGAGGAGAAGAGCTTGTGCAAGGGAGAATCTGGCATTTGTAGTTAGAAATTGTTTGTTGAAATACAGTAAGCCAAGTTTCTGGTGAGTCTTTTTTATGCTTTGGAGGATGTGCAAGTTGAATTCGAGTTCATCATCCATGATGACCCCAAGGAGTTTAGTGTGTGCTTCGGGTTGGATAACAGTGTTATTAGAGGAAGTAATAGTAAAGGTGGATTTGAGGTGAGAAAGAAATTGGGGGGAAAATAATAAGAGTTTGGTCTTTTTAGGGCTGAGAATGAGTAGATTCCTGGACAGCCACTGTTCAGTGGATAGGAAGGCCTGTTGAGTAAGAGTGTGGATAATGAAGATATTGACTAAGATGGAGAGGAGTCAAGTCATCTTCATATTGGATGAGGGAGGATTTTTTACAAGAAGTATAGAGCTCATTGGTAAAGACATTAAGTAGGAGGGGACCCAGGATGGAACCTTGTGGTACCCTGGTTGGGACAGGTATGAACGAAGAGTTGGAAGAGAACAATTTAACAGATTGCTGCCTGCAGGATAAGTAGCTGGAGAACCAGGCAAGGGAGGAAGAAGATAGAGTGAGGTATGCAAGTTTAGATAGCAGTAGGGGATGGGAGACTGTATCAAAGGCTTTGAAAAGGTCAAGGAAGAGACATGATATGAGTTTGTTATTGTCTAGGGCCTCGGCAGTGCTATGTGTAAAGGAAAAGAGGGCAGTAGTTGTGCAGTGGTTGGGACGGAAACCATGCTGAGTGGGAGTAAGGAGGTTATGCTGGAGGAGGTAATTGAGTAGTTGTGAGTAAATACATTTTTCAAGAATCTTAGAGAGGGGAGGTAGAATAGCTATAGGTCGGTAGTTAGATGGGTCTGTAGAGTTTCCACCTTTATGCAGGGGAATGGTGAAAAAGGATTTCCATAGGGTAGGGATGGTGGATTCCTGGCTAGATCTATTGATTAGTATAGATACTGCATAGGCAATAGAGTCAGCAGCAAGTTTTAGGAATGGAGGACATATATTGTCAGTGGAGAGAGAACAGGGTTTGAGTTTATGAAGAAGAGATCTGATGTAGGAAGTAGGAACCGGATGTAAAGAGAGTAGTTGTTTGTTAGAAGCATTGGGGAGGGGTAGGCAGCGAAGTTGTGTTACAGTTGGAAGGTATGAGTGTTTGAATGGTTTCAATAAAATGTTTATTGAGAAGAGGAGCAGTTTCCAGAGGAGATGTATTTGGGTAAGGGCAAGAGGCAGTAGATGTCCAAATGCCGCACTGCCTCAGTGGCAGCACCCACAAGCCATCCCCCAGATTGTACATAGTTGGGGTGGGTTTCATTCTCGTTGATTTGATTGTTAGATGAGTCTGGCTTCGTGTACTGTCCTTTCTTTCTTTGTGGAAGTGAAAAGGCTTGAACTTGTATTTCTGTGACAACTGAAAGCTTCCCCTCATGCTATGCTTAGCCAATCAGCTCTCATAGGAAGAGAGAGGCAGGGGAGTCTGAGCTTTCAAAAGCTGACCAGTACTGGATTTCCTTGGCATGTAACCCAGAATAGACAAAATGTACTGAGGCAGTGAGGAATTCAAACATCTACTATTACAGGTAAGTAGGACTTATGCAACTGTACTCTTTTGTCACTCAAGGAACTTCGTCATTGCCATGTGAACAAATCCAGTTAAAAATAAGTTATATGTATTTTAATATATGCAACCTTATTTTTTAACTTAAAGTAAGATGATTTAATAAAGATGTTTAAAAAAATGAACTTGGTCATTACAGGTGATTTCAGTCTCATCTGGAAAGGCTGTTCTCTCAGGGGGCTACACCAAGCAGCTGGTTGTCCACATGGTCAATACAGCTTCAAGTTTCAAAAACTTGAATGTCTCTTTCTCATGGAGTGATACTGTTTTAACTAGCAGTATGGATATTTTTTCAAAATTCACAGCCCTCTCAGTTAGCTACTACTAGCTAACTACTGTCCTCTGAATTCTCTTCCCCATTCTAGTTTCATGCAGATCATTTCCCAAGAGTAAAGAGACACTTTGCTGTGGTGGTACTGGATACCATTTGGAATCCAGTTTAATTTGTGAAAATCATACCATGTCAGCTTTGCAGGAGTTCCTTAATATCCTTCCTTATTCTCATTCAAGATAGGATACTCCCCCTGTATGTAACACTGACTAAAAGGCACCAAATACGCTGGCTCACTACTGAACTCTGAGGACAGTTACGGGAACGAGATGGAGCCTGGAAAAGCTGCTAGCCCAGATGACAGTCAGAAGGAAGATCTCTGCTTTTCACTTCAAAGAATAGCCTGCATAGTTTCATGTACCACAAAATGCATGTTCTTTAAGTAAGAAAAAAAAGATCTTTCTATCAAATTTCCTTAAGTCATTATGTAAACC
This sequence comes from Protopterus annectens, assembly GCF_019279795.1. Taxonomy (NCBI): domain Eukaryota; kingdom Metazoa; phylum Chordata; order Ceratodontiformes; family Protopteridae; genus Protopterus; species Protopterus annectens. The sequence goes on along the minus strand of NC_056726.1, from coordinate 836,908,100 downwards.
CGTTGAATAATTAACTGGGAACACCAACCCAGTTTTAATAAATGTTCCCACATTTAACCCACATTTATTTACAGTACCCCAATCAAACAGTAACCTTCCAACTAATTATATTGTCCCTCTTCCACGCCTTACATTTCTTATACATGGCTTGCTTTCACTTTTATGGAAATAACTTCAAAAACGGAGCACTTTTTGATCCTTGAAAAACTCCAGAATAACATTTGTTCTAGGTTTTCCTTTTTTACACACTGCATTTCTCAAGGTATGCCCGTAAGGCAAGCAAACACTTACCTAGTACTGTTGTTATAGGGGATTCTATTGTATGACATACAGATGCTGCTCTCACCAGGCTGGACAAGGAGAGGATAACATTTAGTTGCCTATCCAGAGCAAGGATCTGCAATATAACACATACACTCAAGTCACTGTACCACAGGTACCAGCAAGACTCTGTCATAGTCCATGTGGGTGTAAATGACATGAGACATACCTCATTGGCATAATTGGCATACATGAAAAGAGTCATTATGGATGTCCTTCTGTTCATATGCTGATGTATTCATAACACAAGGGAGTCTGCCTCTGGTCAACTCGCAAACATCTGGCCATTTTACAAAAGGTAGGTGCTACTGCAAGGGTGCGAGTGACATTCTGCATCTCTCTCTGCGGATGTTGGCCATAAACAGATGGGTAAAAAACAGATATCAGCACGCACCTACTTCAGAACTTTTCTGCTGCCTATGTGACTGCCACAATCGCTCCTTCGGAAAAGTGAACTCGTCTTATCCGACTTCAGATAAGTACCCCATAGGGGTTTTTGATTATCTTTTTGCTACTGTTTTGAGGTTTCATGTCAGGTAAAAGTGCAAATGTAGGTGTAGAAGGCAGATTCCACAGAAGGATTCGCATGAGCTCTGCCTGCTTTGTTTAGGCCGAGAACACGATCACACCACTTGTAGTATTTGTCAGGCCTTCTACTCCAAAACCCTCAGACGTCACCTAGCAGCCTTAAATCTTTCTTTAGAGAACCAGAGACTCAAACATCTGGCCAAAGATATGGGTCCGATGTCGGGCTCTTCGGATGAGCCTCAAGTCAAAAAGGTAAAAAAAATCACGGCCTGAACTGAGTGCTGCACCCTCTATTCCAGCCATACCTCTCGAGACCGGTGAAGGCCCGGAGTCTGAGCCAGAATCCTTGGATCTTCCTTTGGCAGGTACCCAGGAGGAGGCCATCAAAGAAGCCACTGGCATGTCCCAGAGGAAATCGCAGGAATCTGAGTTGGTTGCCAGGGGGAGGGCCCACTTGGGATCTCTCAAGTTATAGTTCACTAGGATGTATCCTCCAACATTGTGGAGTGCTGTCCATCATCTGGCCCTCCGTCACTCCACCACATCTCTGATACCTCGGCATTGGAGCCCCACAAAAAGAAGCAAAGAAACAAGCATCTTGCTCCTTCTCTGATGCCTGCTCCCTCCGAACAGCTACCTGACTGGCAGGCCTTTACTCAAGGCCTTCTCAATGCATTCTTGGCCTTACGACAGGCCCCGGCTCTGGCCTAGGCCCCTAATGCTTCTACCCCAAGGGTAAACTGATTTCTGACATCTGTACTGAAGAAGAGGATTCATCAGGTGATGAATCACTCACTCACACCTCACAAATTGCTTCTCCTCTGGGGTACACTTCCCCAGAGGAGGAGTCCAATGGGTCAGATTACCCAGGGGAAGACATTACCTTTGGGGAAACTATTGCCCAGATGAAAGACTTCTTTAAGTGGGACAGCAGCCAGGTCAATGAGACCCAAAAGAGATATTATGACCTTTTACAAATGGAGTCTCCTAACCCGTCTGCTGTACCTCCAGTGCACCCTGCTTTTCTGGATACTTTTAAGGTTGCTTCAAAAAACCCAGATTCCCAACCTCCTGCACCCAAACATCCAGACAGGTTTTACAAAGTCCCTGAGGATGCAAAATTCCTTTACAAAGCTCCTTCTGCAGACCCTTCCATCATTGCTGTGGCTGCAGACAAAACTTCCAAGTTACTCCCTTCTACCTCCCTCTAACTATGAGAGCATATTAATGTATTGTCTGGGGAAAAAAAAGTCTACACATCTGCTACCTTAGTAGTGAGAACCATTAGCTACCAGACTCACATGGCGAAATACTCCCTGGCTGTGCTCTCTGATGTGGGTAAACAATTTGGGGGCCTCCCTGACTCCCCAGCCAAGGCTAAAATCTCTACTCTCCTGAATTCCTGTACTCAAGTAACTAAGCACTCTATCAAGTGCAGTTGTGATGCAGTAGAGGTCTCATCTAGGGTGCCGCTTCAGGGTCTGTGATCAGGAGATATTCCTGGCTTAGGTTGCAGCCCCTTCCTGATGACATCAAGTCAAAACTCCTAGATGCTCCCTTGGACAACAAAGCTTCATTTGGCTTGGCGGCTGCTGAACTTTTCAAGGCCCTTCAAGAAAAGGGTAAGGAACTACAAGACCTAAAACACTTTTTTGTCTCCCCAGTCCTACACTTTCAAAGGAACTACCCTGCCAAAACCTCCTTTGTAAGAAGGCCTGCCAGACAGATGACAACCAAAAGTAAAAAGACCTCGGGAAACAGTCCTCCCCTAGGCCTGCTCCCTCTACTCTTGCTCCCAAACAGCCCTTTCAGGCTAAGCCTGGTAGCCTGTGACTACAAGGCTGTGGATCCAGACACCCCTCATTCCATGCATCTCTCTCTCTCTCTCCTTCTCCCTGGTTGGAATCAGGTTATCTAGGACTCTGGGGTCCTCTCTATAATACAACAAGGATACTTCATGACATGGGAAACCAAACCTACTCCCAAAGGCATTCTACAACCCCCCCCCCCCCCCCCGAGAACAACTGGCTTCTTTTCCTCCTGTTCTTCAAGATCTTCTTGTGCAAGGAACAATACAGGAAGTTCCTCCTTATGCAAGAGGAAAGGGATTTTACTCTTGGATGTTCCTGGTTCCCAGGAAAGAAGATCCCTGGAGACCAATCCTGGATTTGTCCCAGTTAAATACCTTCCTCCAGCTACCCTCCTTTTGGATGCTCACTCTCCCTACCCCCCTTCCCCTGATCCTCCCCCAGGCCTTCTTGGTTTCCTTGGACATAAAGGACGCCTACTTACACATTCCAGTCCACACCCTCTTCAGAAAATTCCTCCACTTCTCAGTCAGCTGTGCACACTTTCAGTTCTGTGCTTTGCCATTTGGTCTGTCTATGGCTCCAAGAGTATTCACAAAGTGCCTAGCACCAGTCATGCCCTTTGCCAGAACAAGGGGAATCCAACTCTTCCCCTATCTAGATGATATCCTGTCACAGGCCCCATCAGTTCCCATGGTTCTACAACACCTAGACTTCACTATTTCCCCTATTGAAAAGTCTGTGATTCACTGTAAGCTTCAAAATGTCATATCTGATACCTTCACAGCATCGTGCTCCTGGGGTGCAGGATCCTAACAGAAAAAAATGATGGCCTGTCTTCCCACAGAAAAAATCTTGTCATTCACCTCTTATTTCAAGGTCTACTCGCTCTGAAAGCCATGTCGCCAGGGAGTTTCTCAGGCTCCTGGGATTCATGGCCTCCACCATCCCCATGGTACCCCTGGCAAAGCTTCATATGAGGAAGTTACAGTGGTACTTGAGAATAGTCTGGAAACCACATCTGCACCTCCTGGAGTTCATGGTTTCCATGCTTCCATGCCTTTCTAGGGAATTGAATTGCTGGATTGCACAGATAAAGGCCAACCCATCCTTGTTGCCTACAACCCCTGCCCCCCAAGCAGGACCTCTTCACAGATGCTTCAGGCACAAGTTGGGAAGCAACCTTAGGAGAATGGAGAGTGTGAAACTCTTGGACCCTCACTCAACAGAAAGAGCACATCAGTATCAAGGAAATGAGAGCCTTGATATTAGCCCTCCAAATTTTCAAGGACCATCTCCTACCAGGCACGCTGAAGTGGTACACAGTCCATATTACTGTGCTGTGGTACATCAAAAAATGGGGGGGGTGGCAAGATCCTACCTCCTATGCATGATGGCCCTACAAGATTGGGAAATCACCCTAAAAACACAAGTCAACATCCAAGTCGTCTACATACCTTCAGCAGCCAATGTGATGGCAGATACTCTAAGCAGGACCATGACTCAATCCCACAAATGGATACTAAACATGGATGTGTTCATGGACCTGGTCCATCGATGGGGTACTCTGGATGTGGATCTGTTTGCCTCTCCCATGAACAGACAGCTTCTAACCTTCTGCTCCAGGGTACCACACCCCAAAGCATGGAGGGTGGATACTCTTTCATTCCCTTGGAAGGAGATGTACACTTATGCATCCCCCCTTCCCTCTCATAACAAAAAGTTCTGCTGAAAATTCAGAAAGAACAGTCACAGGTCTTGTTGGTGACTCCCCTGTTGGCCATGGCAGCATTGGTTCCCTCTAGTACACCATCTAGCCAAGGGCAGTCACCACAAGTTACCCCATCGGATGGACCTGCTCACACAGGAGAAGGGAGTGCTCGTACACCACCAACTGTCCACTCTGAACCTTACACTGTGGATGATAGGCCATTGATTCCCTTCAGACACCTATATACAGAGAACGTGCTTCAGGTTCTGCAGGAGGCCAGAAAACCAACTACCAGAAAACCATACCTTTCTAAGTGGAAGGGATTTTCTGCCTCGTGTCAAAACACAACTTACAACCACTGGCCGTAGAACCTCCAGTGGCCTTGTCCTACCTATGTGAATTGATGAAGTCTGGACTGTCTTATTCTTCAATCAAGACTCACTTATCTGTCATCTCAGCATGCCTGCCACTAACCCAACCTCTGGCTTTTAGGTTAAAACTTAAACTATTTTTGAATGGGCGTCTTTGGTGGTCTAAGGTGCAAAACCCCTTTCAAAAATAGTTTAATTTCTAGGTTAGAAGTTAAACTATTTTTGAAAGGGGTTTTTCACCTTAGACCACCAAGGAAACCCATTCTACATCCTTGGGATCTAAATTCTGTTCTGGAAAACTTGATACTACCACCCTTTGAGCCCACCAAAAACTGCTCTCTCCAGTACTGTGCATGGAAATCTGTTGTCTTGGTGGCCGTTACTTCCGCCAGAAAGGTTTCTGAACTACAAGTCCTTATGGTCTCTCATCCCTTTACTGTCTTTCATAAGGACAGGGTGTGTTTATGTACTAACCCAAACTTTATGCCCAAAGTGGTCAATGAACTGTCCTTGAATCAAGCCATCAACCTTTCGACCTTCTTCCCTTCACCCAAAAATCTGGCTGAATGGATCCTACATCCCTTCGATGTACACAGACAACTCAGATACTATTTGGATAAGACCAAATTCATCCATAAATCAGACAGGCTCTTTGTCTCCTACCACCCAAGAGCCCTGGGACACCCTGTTTCCAAGCAAACCATATCCTCTTGGATTTGTAAAACCATCTCTTTTTGCTGTACAGCCCATTGCAGAAGGCTTCCCTCCTCAGTAAAGGCACACTCCACTAGAGCAGTGTCCTCCTCTGGGTTTTTTTCAAGGGTCTGAGTACAGCTGCCATTTTAGAAGCAGCTACATGGTCCTCTAGCCATACCTTCACCAAATACTACAAGTTGGACATTGTTTCTAGAGCCAGAGCAGGTTTTGCCAAAGCCATCCTTCAGGGCTTTGTGGAAAATGCTTCTGTTTCTCCTCCCAAATCTTAATAACAGGAGTTTTTGCACTCTCCCTTGTGTTATGAATACAGCAGCATATGAATAGAAGGACATATTATTGTTGTGTAAATCTTACTATAACTTTAGATGTCCTTCTCTTCTGTATGCTGCTGGATAGTTTCCCACCCTGCCTTCCCCCTGACACTTGGTGACTCCTGAGTATCCACTCCATAGTCAGAGATTCCAGAGGCATAAAGTTCTGAGGTAGGTGTGTGCTGATGTCCGTTTTGTACCTGACATCTGTTCATAGCCAACGTTCGCAGAGAGATGCAGGAAGTCTCACACACCCTTGCAGTAGCACCTATCTTTTGTAAAATGGCTGGACGTTCGCAAGTCAACCAGAGGCAGACTCCCTTGTGTTATGAATACAGCAGCATATTTCTTTGACTGGTGATTTCCTTTTCAGTCTCCGAGGTTTAGGAGAGTTGTTTCCATCATTTTCATTAAGTGGAATAATCCACCATTGACAATCTCTGCACTATCTAATAAGGTTATTAAACAACAGGAAACACTTTGTAAGTACTTGGGCATTTTACTGAACCCTACTAGTTCCCCGAAATCCCACATCAAGGTATCCTCAGTCAAAGTACTCAAACAACCTAATATATTCTACCTAAGGGGGAAAACTGGGAAATCAATCAGACTTAAATATTTTAATTTGAACATTTAAATACTCACACCTTTTAATGATTTCAGTTCAGAACACATGCATGCCATCTGCAAACTACACACAATACATTTTGTCAGTTTCTTTTTCTCCTCTTGCTGAACTTGACTGTTTATCTCTGCATAAAGCTCAGTGACCCTGAGTAAAAGGTTGAGCTACCTTACTTCTGAGCTTGATGTTTAAACTTCATTTGAACTACTGATGTCAGAATTTACAGGCATGTGTGTGATCAGAACAACTCTATACTATTAAAAGAGCAATAACATAGATGTGTCCACCCTTTGTGACCTCCTTTCGGATTTGCCGTCACTGTAAGTCCTAGGCCTTTTCCAGAATCATTACCTCTTCTGCCTAGAAGTTATCTCCTAGTGAAATTCAGAATTATTATTTCTTTTCTCCCTTCTATAAAAAACAGGTGTACCATGTCTTTGTTACCTGAGCATCAGCTTCAGGGGCAGTGGGCAGAGATAGAATCGTACTCGGCAAATCTTCAGTTATCTTGTGGAAACCACAAAATGCATCACCTGCTCCATGAATTTTATATCTGCTTTCTGACACTAGATACTGTAAAACATTACAAAGCCTTAATTGTGATATTTGAATTGTCTTCATTCTGTTGTTCTGAATTTTACATGTTAAAATGTGTCCTTATCAAGTACCTTTAGCATCCTTGTTACTGATGCTTTCTGTCACTATTCAGACTTGCATTGTGTGATTTTTTTCTGGTTGTGTCAGAAAAAGGTCTTGTACTAATATTAATTTTGTGTGAGATTTGTTGGTTGTATTTCCCTTAGTTATGCTTTGAGCCTTATCTATCAGTGAATAAAAAAGTTAAATACAAATCAATGTAATCCCATGGGATTTGCTTGAAAGGGTAGGGATCCATCATTACCTATTTTTTTCTAAATCATGTGTCCTGATGAGTGTGGAATAGTAGTTTTCTGAGCGGTGTAGACTAAACTTTCCCATCCTCAGCAACAGTATTTTTCTTATCCTGTGGGATCCCTAGGCATTTTCAGGTGAGTTCCCGAAATGAGAGATATAGTCCTTCCAGCATGTCCTGGTTCTACCCCAGAGCCTCCTACCAATGGGCTGTACCTAGTACACCTCTTGGGGGAGGAACTTAAACCACATCAGCTGACTCGTGTCAGTTCTGTAGAGTAGTAGCTGTACGTTGACATTCCACCCCTTTTGCCAGGCTTATCAATCTATCATGGAGATTGACCTCAACTAGGCGGTAAAGAAACTACATTTAGACCTCATGTACATATGATCTTATCCTTTTGATCACTGTTCAAATGGAAGGCATGGATTGACCAGTATCTGAGAACGTTGCACTGTGCCTTAGCTTTCATTTTACTACTACAGTCTCATACAGTGTCTGGGCACTGCCAGTACTCCACATGTCTGCTGGTCATTCTCTCAATCTTCTGTACCTTTACTCTTGGATAAAGCTCAAACATTTGTAAACCCCTCCACCAGAAGTAGCTGTTTCTCCTTCATCTGCAGAGACCAGTTCATTCTTCTGTGGGAGAGAACCAGGACCTCTGAATGGTGGTTGCTTATTTTCATTCCAGCCATATCACACTGTGCAGCAAGCCACTCTGTTGCACTCTGTAGTTTATAGTAACTTGAAGAAAGACAGCATCATTATTTATAATCAACAAAATTGACGCCCTCATCTCCCTAAGCTGGATGTCCTCCAGATCTTGGCTGCACCTTGATATGCTTTCTATGAATATCTGAACTAAAAGAGGAGGTAATACATGCTCTTAAGTGCACTCTTAGTCCTTCCTGAATAAATTTGACATAATACTGATAATGGGGGTACAACTTCTCACACCTACTCAAGAGTATTGCGTTCTTAATTCAAAAGTTGTACACTCTCCAGTGACAGTTGTTCCTGTCCATGGAGAGTGCCCAGGAGGTTATAGTTTTCACAGCTGAGGGGAGGATACAGCTCAGGCCCAAGTGGCAGCCATGCTGCATCTTCTAGATCTAATGCTCACAAGTATCTTTCTTTATGGTGCCATTTGAATGCCTAAAGATACAGATGTTGAAAAGTGTTGTAAAGTGTCTGTGGCTTCAGGGTCACCATGTGCTGGCAGACCTTCTGTCGGTGTTAGACCCTTGTCTGTGGGCCTTGCATTAGTGGATAATCCCCATATTGGTGGAGTTTCCCTCTCTGTGCTTAAACCTGTCACAGGTCCTGATTCTGGATATTTTGTATGTGATGTGAGGAACCTACATCACCTCCTGTGTGGTGCAAGGAATGTGAATCCACCCCCAGAGAAGGGGTTATGTATCTGCAGGTTGGAGCTTTAAGTAGTCTTCTAGGTCCTTGGAGCACTGGAGACAAAGCTGCTTCTTGCCTTTTTTCCTCGTCCAGTCAAACAGATTAGTTCATGGTACTGAGCCAAGACAAGCAAGAGAGTATAACATTGTACAACTCACCTGCTAAAGAGAAGTAATGTCCATCTGGCAGTGGGCCATAAACAGGTCACATCACTGTCTTAGTAGATTCCACTTCTAAGTAAGTGAATAAGCTAGCTGATGTTGTCTAAGCTATTGCTTTTTTCCTCTACTAGAGTTGCAGATTCAGTGGCCTGCTATAAGTGGGCACTGCATATATTGACATATTTTCCACTTGGGAGAAATGATCCTCCCCTTCTGCTTGGTGTAGCAAGGCAATTGGGAAGTAGCAGTAGATTCATTGTCCTTCCTGCTTCTTTTGGTATGTGGGATTCTTGTACACTTTCCTACCATTTTTTTTGGCTCCACACCTCATCACAAAGTTGAGAGAATAAAGAAAAAACTCAGACATGTCACTCCTTTGTGGCTGAAAATGGTGTGATTTTAGGTAGTCAGGTCTCTGGTAATACAAAAAACTGTCCTGGGCTTTGTCGGGGATGCTGCTGTGGGTTGGGTGCCATCCAACACCACCTCAGCATCAGACTGCCAGTGTGGGGTCCCGGATCCAACTTGATCTTCTGACTGGTGTATCAGAGGTTATTGAGGTTGCTGTGAAGCATACCATTTTCAAAGCTTATGCCTGCAAATGAAAACATTTTTCAATTTGAGCAGAACATTATGTAATATTACCACCATCGGTTAGCCTGCATGTAATCCTGACAGTGTCTCTCTTAGCTGCATGACTTGGGCTTCATGTATGTCATGTTCAAGAATATCTGTGCATTAGGTATTTCTGCTCATAATGACCTTGTTGAGAGCATTGCTGTGACCCAATACTAACTGATCAAGCAGTTCCTTAAAGGTGTGCCACATTTTCATCCATTTTTGATGGTCCCACCCCCTGCTTGGAACCTGAATTTCATGATTGACTGGATTGCCTGTCAAGTTTTGAGCCTGCTATCTCAGCAAAGCTTAAGTTTATTTCTTGGAAAATACTCTTTCTAATGACCTGCATGGATAGGATCTCAGAGCTTCTTGCCATACTGTATAGGGAACCATATATGGCCTTTCACCAGGATCACATGTTCTTAGGACTAGCTCATGTTTCTTCCCAAAAGTGGTTTGCCAGTGGACCTTGACTTGTGTTTTTCTGTTTTGCTAGGGTTATGTGAAGCAGATACATGAGGTCAGAAAAATGGACCAACTTGACAACTTACTTGCTCTGGGGAGAAAGGGGCTCACATTTAACAGACAAACCCTTTCCAAGTGTGTTGCCAGATGAATTGCATTTTGCCATCCTCTGGCTGACTGACAAATGTTGTAGTCAGACTTCATTCCACGTGAACCCCAGTTACTCCAGTACCTGCTTCAAGAATGACTCATTTGCAGGTCTTTGCACTGTGGCCACTTTCTTTGTTGCTTGCCTATACCAAGAATTATTGTCTTGGCTGAGACTTCAGGAGTCAGGCTTTCCTTTAGTGTAGCTGTACATTATGGTTAAGTCTTCTGAACCTTGTACTGTCCTATGACTCCTTCTGACTTGATGGTTATTGTTTGAATTTAGCCCAGACAAGGAGCTGTCAAGGAGGTCATCATGTTTGGATATAACAGATGCATTCTTAGCATATCTGTTGATTTGCAAGAGGTTAGGAAAATCCTTCCTCCATCCAGGCTCAGATGTGGGAGTATGGTGCAGTTCAGCCTGGTGTGTGCTTCCATATCACCTACTAACAGTGTAGGGAACAAATCTTTATTGTTAAGTCTTGATTTATGGGAATGTGCTTGCTTACGGCTAAGGACAAACTTTAGGTGCCAAATCTTTACCGTTATTTCATGACTTGTGGGAAAGTACTTGTTAGTAATTAAGGTTGAAATGGTAAGCTTTTAGAGTATGTGCACTTATGTATCTAGTGTGAGACATTACACTGGTTTGTAAATGGGGTGCATGTGCCCTAGAAATATGCCAGATTCTCATGGAAAGAATGAACCCAGCCAGGGACCTATTTAAAAGGGTCCTGTCTTAGATCAGTTTGCATGGTGATAATATAACTCTTCTTTTTTCTTTCATTTAAGACCCCCCCACACACACACACACACACACACACACACACACACACACACACACACACACACAATGTTTTTCAACTTTTTGTCACCTTTTTGTAAAATTTTCCAAACTTCCAAATCTGTTTGCTTTAGAAGTAAAAATCAGCATAGTTGATTGTAGACCTTTAGAAATGAACTACAGTTGCATCTTTTACATGTGGTTCTTCAATGCATGGAGAACTGTACCGGGTTTATCAAATATCAGCAAATTTGTTTCCATCTACAAAGTTTTATTTGTTACATTTTAAAATAACCTACTACTTCACATAGGTCAGCAGGTATTGATGGGCACTCTGGATGTGGCAATTGCTTATCTGTTCATTTCCTTGCAAACTTCTGTCAGACAACTCCTTGATGCTTTGGTCAGGACAGTTCATTTCTTACATTTAGTTGTACCATTTGGAATCTCCACAGCTGTAAGAGTGCCACAGAATGCTTAGTTCCAGCACATTCATGTGTTTCCATACTTGGGCAACAGCTTTTTTTTTAAATTCTGCCAATTCATTACACTCCCAAAACATATGTTCTTGGTTACCTCTTTCTGCCCCATCATATCTCCAGCATTTGCCATCTGTCCAAGAAAAAATACTTTGGAGTCTCCTTGGGGTATAAAAATACCTATGCAAACACTTCAAAAATCTTCTTTGTTGCATATTTGGGAGCCATACATATGTCCCCCCCATTGTATCCTTTTGAACTTAATATCCAGTCTCTCTCCAGTATTTTTCTATGTGGAAGATTTTCAGTCTATATATTTCTAGTTAATCACTGTATATTAATGAGATCAGACAGTAGTAGTAGTAGTTGCTAAACTGCTTTGAAATTCCTTTAAGTGTTAATTAGCTTGGGGGGTTTCTGATAACATTAAAACCTGTGTTGGTTACATTTCTTGTAATCATTTTAAATAGAGTTGCCTGCTACTGAGATTTGTCAGCATACATCAACTGGACATAAGCTGATTTAAGTATATTTCCTGCATTTTATTGTGGTTTTATAATTTGGACTGATTCCTCAGATCTAGCTCTGTTGAAACTGTCTTGTGTGTATCTCTGAAGCTCTGCACTAGTTGCTAAACTGCTTTGAAATCCCTTTAAGTGTTAATTAGCTTGGGGGGTTCTGATAACATTAAAACCTGTGTTGGTTACATTTCTTGTAATCATTTTAAATAGAGTTGCTTGCTACTGAGATTTGTCTGCATACTTCAACTGGACATAAGCTGATTTAAGTATATTTCCTGCATTTTATTGTGGTTTTATAATTTGGACTGATTCCTCAGATCTAGCTCTGTTGAAACTGTCTTGTGTGCATCTCTGAAGCTCTGCACTAGTTGCTAAACTGCTTTGAAATTCCTTTAAGTGTTAATTAGCTTGGGGGTTTCTGATAACATTAAAACCTGTGTTGGTTACATTTCTTGTAATCATTTTAAATAGAGTTGCTTGCTACTGAGATTTGTCTGCATACATCAACTGGACATAAGCTGATTTAAGTATATTTCCTGCATTTTATTGTGGTTTTATAATTTGGACTGATTCCTCAGATCTAGCTCTGTTGAAACTGTCTTGTGTGTATCTATGAAGCTCTGCACTAGTTGCTAAACTGCCTTGAAATTCCTTTAAGTGTTAATTAGCTTGGGGGTTTCTGATAACATTAAAACCTGTGTTGGTTACATTTCTTGTAATCATTTTAAATAGAGTTGCTTGCTACTGAGATTTGTCTGCATACATCAACTGGACATAAGCTGATTTAAGTATATTTCCTGCATTTTATTGTGGTTTTATAATTTGGACTGATTCCTCAGATCTAGCTCTGTTGAAACTGTCTTGTGTGTATCTCTGAAGCTCTGCACTAGTTGCTAAACTGCTTTGAAATTCCTTTAAGTGTTAATTAGCTTGGGGGGTTTCTGATAACATTAAAACCTGTGTTGGTTACATTTCTTGTAATCATTTTAAATAGAGTTGCTTGCTACTGAGATTTGTCTGCATACTTCAACTGGACATAAGCTGATTTAAGTATATTTCCTGCATTTTATTGTGGTTTTATAATTTGGACTGATTCCTCAGATCTAGCTCTGTTGAAACTGTCTTGTGTGCATCTCTGAAGCTCTGCACTAGTTGCTAAACTGCTTTGAAATTCCTTTAAGTGTTAATTAGCTTGGGGTTTCTGATAACATTAAAACCTGTATTGGTTACATTTCTTGTAATCATTTTAAATAGAGTTGCTTGCTACTGAGATTTGTCTGCATACATCAACTGGACATAAGCTGATTTAAGTATATTTCCTGCATTTTATTGTGGTTTTATAATTTGGACTGATTCCTCAGATCTAGCTCTGTTGAAACTGTCTTGTGTGTATCTCTGAAGCTCTGCACTAGTTGCTAAACTGCTTTGAAATTCCTTTAAGTGTTAATTAGCTTGGGGGGTTTCCTATAACATTAAAACCTGTGTTGGTTACATTTCTTGTAATCATTTTAAATAGAGTTGCTTGCTACTGTGATTTGTCTGCATACATCAACTGGACATAAGCTGATTTAAGTATATTTCCTGCATTTTATTGTGGTTTTATAATTTGGACTGATTCCTCAGATCTAGCTCTGTTGAAACTTTTTTCATTCCCCATGCTTATGATATGTGATGACAGGAGCTTTGACAAGTGGATATGGGAAGGGCTCAGCCATTTTCCACTATTATTAGATTTTGTCACTGAATTTTTTCACAATTATAATCATTTCCACTCATATGTGAGGGTGCATAAGTTACATTACCCACAATACTATATGTATATTCTATGTGTTTCTATTTATGTTAGACATGCTTATTAGGGGCATCTCTCATACATTTTTTACACAATTTTATATTTTTGTTTTTCATAGGAGGTTACAAAGTTAATATTAAGCAATGTTTTTATGTATTTTAAAATTAATGATTCATAAAGTTAGTGTGCTATGAAGGAGCAACAGTTTTTAAACTACGTTTTAAAACATGTATTTATATATGTAATTTGATATGTATTAGGAAAGGAAGCACTAGCACTTTAAATGGAATGAATGCATTGATTTAATTAAGTAATTATGTTAATAAGTATAGTATTTAATGGTGTCCTTAAGGGCAGTTCTTTGTTCTGATGAAATCTACATTTGTCTAGATGAAAGCGCTCAACCAAATAAAGAAGAAATATTAACCAGCACTTTACTTTCGTGGTTGCTTTTTGGATCCATCACAGGGAAGCAGTTATTCGGTCTGTGCTTTACTTATTGGTGGACTGTTTCTCATTTTGGATTTTTTATCAGTTGTTCAGCAGTGATGGATTCAATGGATGAATTACCATCCATCTTTTCGCCCAGGAGGGACGAAATTAGAAGCTTGCAGTCAGAGATGGTAATTATGAGAGGTGAGCTTACTCGGCTCATAGAACTAATAAGCCAGCCGGTGCAGAGTTCCAAAGAGAACGGGCGGATGACATCATCCGGAGCGCCAAGCGCGACTGGTAACATCAATTCCATTCCTAATGGGCAAGGCAAAAGGGACGACTGCGAAAGGAGGACCTCTTATAGATCCAAACCCGGAGATGTATCCAACACGGCAGGGGCAAGACGGGAATGCGGATCGGAGGCTGACTATTCGTTTTTCGGGGCCAAACCGAAAAGAATGCCGCCCAAAAAGACATACACCATTACCGGCAATGTACACTCTTCAGGTACCAATTCAAATGTTAATAATCATAAAAAAGGCGCGATGCCTAAAGACTTTAATTATAAAGAAATCATAGAGCATAATTTTGACTTTAGAGGGCTTGGTAATACAAACAGAACAGACGTCAAGGTTGGAGGGAGACGTGCCAATTCCTCTAATGCTGACAGAAATTTAAAGGACTTGATGTTTGAGTTTGGTGACAAACTGAAAAAATGTAAAAGTTTACAACTTGAAAACAGCTATTTGATGAATTGTATTGACACATGTGTGGTTCCTATGGGACTGCGTTTTTTCAAGTTCCCTATGGGCATAGATTTAAATGTAGAAACTAAAAATGAATGTACTAAACTATTTGACAGTTTTGGTATTGCGTTTATGAGGTTTATAATTCAATGTAACGACAAAAAGATATGTGTACTTATGAATGAACTTGACAAATTGAATGAAATAATCATCAATGATGCATTGTACGAAGAATATGAATATTGTATTAATTCCCAATACAAGTGGGTTAATAGACAGATGGATATACAGTTTGAAAGAAAGTGTAAAAAATACCAAAGGGATTTAGAACAGTACAGTAGTGAACAAGCATATAGATGGGATAGAAAAGACAGTAAAAAGGACCGTCTCTATTCTAGAAAAGCGACAAGTAGGAAAGGAAGTACATACACCTATCATGAACACCAACAAAGGGACAACATACATACAGGGAGATTAAATACTAATTTAGGAAATAATGGTGACAACTTTTTTGAAGGTAATGATTTTTTAGAAAGGAGAGGGACGAACAGGGGGATCAGAGGAACAAATCAGATAAGAAGGACAGAATTCTATCACCCACTTCCCAGAAGGGTAATGGGGGAGGGCCATACCAGGTAGGCTCCCACCAGGCAGGTTCTGACCCCACCAAAGGAGATGTGGTAAAAATTAATAATATAATTAGTGTATATGACCAATTTTACATATACAATTTTACAGGAATGGAAGTTAAAAAAGAACACTTTACCCTATTCTGCAAAGGAATGAAATATGTACCTGTTAAAAGATTCAAGGTAGAGGACTGTATTATTGATGTCAAGAAGTACATGAGGAAATTAAATTTAGCGGTGCTATTTGACAAAGGAAAAAATAAGAATTTTAGTAACACAGTATTCAAAAAGAAGAGCACTTATACTCCACCGCTTAACAGTGTACTTGGGACATATGAAAAAATGGTAATTGATGATATTTACAAGTATAGTAATAAAATCAATAATACTAAAATTAGGTATAATCTGACCATTTCAGAGGGCAAAGCCCTTAAAGAGTTACAGGAGAATAATACAGTAAGAGTAATGAAACCAGACAAAGGAGGAGGAATTGTATTATATGGTCAGGAAGAATATAAGAATAAAATTAATGAAATTTTATTAAAGTCTGGGAATTACGAAAAATCATCAAAAAATGAAGTGAATATTGGGTATAACAAAATTAATTTATATTTGGAAGACCTCTTAATAGATGAAAGAATAAGTGGTGAATTGTATGAGTTCCTTAAGGTGGATTCACCTATCATTAGCACCATGGTGGGCATACCTAAAATCCACAAAAATGTTATGGACCCCCCTTTCAGACCGATCATTTCTGGAAACAAAGCCAAAACTTTCAATTTTGGTAAGGTAGTGGACGGATGGCTCAAACCCTTATACAAGTCTTATACACATGTCATACAAGATTCATGGGATTTTTTAGGGAGACTTAATGATGACATGCTCACCCCTGATGCCCTTCTAGTAACCATAGATGTGGTAGATTTATTCTCAAGCATTCCACAAGATGACGGACTGCTTAGGTTAGAAAGGTCAATGGAAAAATCAGGGTTGTTTTCAATGGACAAAATCCAGCTCACAGTAGAATTTATGGAACTTGTACTGAAACACAATTACATAATGTTCAATGGTGAATATTATGTGCAAGTTAAAGGAGTAGCAATGGGGCAGTGTGCCCCCATTTTTTCCAACATATATTTAAGTGACTGGGAAGAGGAGCACATTTTTGGTAATCATAAATATCAAGCGGTCTCCTGTTATTATAGATTTTTGGACGACATTTTTTTGATTTGGAAGAAGGATAGAAATGAATTAGAAGATTTTATGAGATACTTAAATTCTAGGAATAATTATTTACAATTCACTTATACAGTGGAATCTCACCAGATAGCGTATTTAGATACACTTATTACTATTAATGAAGGTAAGATGAAAAGTAGAATATATAGGAAAGACACATTTAGTAATAGCTACTTGGAATTTAGTAGCTCTCATCCCGCCAATCAGAAGAGAAGTATAATCAAAGGACAATGTATAAGGGCGGCTAGGATGACATCCATCCACGAAGATCTTATAAGTGAACTTAGGTATATAGGTGATATGTTCATTCAGAGGGGTTACCCCAGAGAATTAGTGACGGATGTGACTAGTTATGTGCTCAAAGAATGGGGCATAAAATATATACCCCTGTTGGGAAAAGGGCCCCTACTACATACACATAGTGATGAAGTTGATAACAGGGGGACAGAAGTCAGTTACACCAGAGCATGCATATTGCAACACACCCCTTGGACTGCAAACATCAAAAGAATTATGAAGGAAAATTGGAACATATTAAAGATTGACACAAAAATAACAGAAATAGTGGGAGATGCACCCAGGTTTGTATCCAGGAATGGAGACAATTTAAAAAGGGAACTTGAAAGAAAAATGTTAATATCTAATCGGAAGGAACATACTGGGACAACTAAATGTGGTACATGTAATCAGTGTAGATACATTTGTACTATGAAGAGTACCACATAAAAAAACCTCACTAGGACAGTGATAAATTTTAAGAAAGGAAATTGTAGGACTACCCACGTTGTTTATTTAGCAATGTGTTCTACCTGTAATGGTTACTACGTGGGAAAGACAGACAGGACCCTAAGGCAAAGGATTTATGACCACTATTATTGCATTCGGAAGAAAGATGTTAAGAATGCTTTATGGAGGCATATACAGGAGAGTACTAAGTGTAACTTGTTCCACTTTGCTATATTAGATGTAGCTTCATCTAATCCTAGGGGAGGGGATGTTAGGAAAAAATTAGGTGAGTTGGAGACTAGGTGGCAAATAAAACTAAATGCCTCTGCTCCACCAGGGCTTAATGACCACATCTCTGTGAAATCGATTCTAGCCAATAATATGTAAAATGTAGTTGGCTTTTTTCATTCCCCATGCTTATGATATGTGATGACAGGAGCTTTGACAAGTGGGTATGGGAAGGGCTCAGCCATTTCCACTATTATTAGATTTTGTCACTGAATTTTTTCACAATTATAATCATTTCCACTCATATGTGAGGGTGCATAAGTTACATTACCCACAATACTATATGTATATTCTATGTGTTTCTATTTATGTTAGACATGCTTATTAGGGGCATCTCTCATACATTTTTTACACAATTTTATATTTTTGTTTTTCATAGGAGGTTACAAAGTTAATATTAAGCAATGTTTTTATGTATTTTAAAATTAATGATTCATAAAGTTAGTGTGCTATGAAGGAGCAACAGTTTTTAAACTACGTTTTAAAACATGTATTTATATATGTAATTTGATATGTATTAGGAAAGGAAGCACTAGCACTTTAAATGGAATGAATGCATTGATTTAATTAAGTAATTATGTTAATAAGTATAGTATTTAATGGTGTCCTTAAGGGCAGTTCTTTGTTCTGATGAAATCTACATTTGTCTAGATGAAAGCGCTCAACCAAATAAAGAAGAAATATTAACCAGCACTTTACTTTCGTGTTTTGCATTTTGGATCCATCACAGGGAAGCAGTTATTCGGTCTGTGCTTTACTTATTGGTGGACTGTTTCTCATTTTGGATTTTTTATGCTACTGAGATTTGTCAGCATACATCAACTGGACATAAGCTGATTTAAGTATATTTCCTGCATTTTATTGTGGTTTTATAATTTGGACTGATTCCTCAGATCTAGCCCTGTTGAAACTGTCTTGTGTGTATCTCTGAAGCTCTGCACTAGTTGCTAAACTGTTTTGAAATTCCTTTAAGTGTTAATTAGCTTGGGGGGTTTCTGATAACATTAAAACCTGTGTTGGTTACATTTCTTGTAATCATTTTAAATAGAGTTGCTTGCTACTGAGATTTGTCTGCATACTTCAACTGGACATAAGCTGATTTAAGTATATTTCCTGCATTTTATTGTGGTTTTATAATTTGGACTGATTCCTCAGATCTAGCTCTGTTGAAACTGTCTTGTGTGCATCTCTGAAGCTCTGCACTAGTTGCTAAACTGCTTTGAAATTCCTTTAAGTGTTAATTAGCTGGGGGGTTTCTGATAACATTAAAACCTGTGTTGGTTACATTTCTTGTAATCATTTTAAATAGAGTTGCTTGCTATTGAGATTTGTCTGCATACATCAACTGGACATAAGCTAATTTAAGTATATTTCCTGCATTTTATTGTGGTTTTATAATTTGGACTGATTCCTCAGATCTAGCTCTGTTGAAACTGTCTTGTGTGTATCTCTGAAGCTCTGCACTAGTTGCTAAACTGCTTTGAAATTCCTTTAAGTGTTAATTAGCTTGGGGGGTTTCCTATAACATTAAAACCTGTGTTGGTTACATTTCTTGTAATCATTTTAAATAGAGTTGCTTGCTACTGAGATTTGTCTGCATACATCAACTGGACATAAGCTGATTTAAGTATATTTCCTGCATTTTATTGTGGTTTTATAATTTGGACTGATTCCTCAGATCTAGCTCTGTTGAAACTGTCTTGTGTGTATCTCTGAAGCTCTGCACTAGTTGCTAAACTGCTTTGAAATTCCTTTAAGTGTTAATTAGCTTGGGGGGTTTCTGATAACATTAAAACCTGTGTTGGTTACATTTCTTGTAATCATTTTAAATAGAGTTGCTTGCTACTGAGATTTGTCTGCATACATCAACTGGACATAAGCTGATTTAAGTATATTTCCTGCATTTTATTGTGGTTTTATAATTTGGACTGATTCCTCAGATCTAGCTCTGTTGAAACTGTCTTGTGTGTATCTCTGAAGCTCTGCACTAGTTGCTAAACTGCTTTGAAATTCCTTTAAGTGTTAATTAGCTTGGGGGTTTCTGATAACATTAAAACCTGTGTTGGTTACATTTCTTGTAATCATTTTAAATAGAGTTGCTTGCTACTGAGATTTGTCTGCATACATCAACTGGACATAAGCTGATTTAAGTATATTTCCTGCATTTTATTGTGGTTTTATAATTTGGACTGATTCCTCAGATCTAGCTCTGTTGAAACTGTCTTGTGTGTATCTCTGAAGCTCTGCACTAGTTGCTAAACTGCTTTGAAATTCCTTTAAGTGTTAATTAGCTTGGGGGTTTCTGATAACATTAAAACCTGTGTTGGTTACATTTCTTGTAATCATTTTAAATAGAGTTGCTTGCTACTGAGATTTGTCTGCATACATCAACTGGACATAAGCTGATTTAAGTATATTTCCTGCATTTTATTGTGGTTTTATAATTTGGACTGATTCCTCAGATCTAGCTCTGTTGAAACTGTCTTGTGTGTATCTCTGAAGCTCTGCACTAGTTGCTAAACTGCTTTGAAATTCCTTTAAGTGTTAATTAGCTTGGGGGTTTCTGATAACATTAAAACCTGTGTTGGTTACATTTCTTGTAATCATTTTAAATAGAGTTGCTTGCTACTGAGATTTGTCTGCATACATCAACTGGACATAAGCTGATTTAAGTATATTTCCTGCATTTTATTGTGGTTTTATAATTTGGACTGATTCCTCAGATCTAGCTCTGTTGAAACTGTCTTGTGTGTATCTCTGAAGCTCTGCACTAGTTGCTAAACTGCTTTGAAATTCCTTTAAGTGTTAATTAGCTTGGGGGTTTCTGATAACATTAAAACCTGTGTTGGTTACATATCTTGTAATCATTTTAAATAGAGTTGCTTGCTACTGAGATTTGTCTGCATACATCAACTGGACATAAGCTGATTTAAGTATATTTCCTGCATTTTATTGTGGTTTTATAATTTGGACTGATTCCTCAGATCTAGCTCTGTTGAAACTGTCTTGTGTGTATCTCTGAAGCTCTGCACTAGTTGCTAAACTGCTTTGAAATTCCTTTAAGTGTTAATTAGCTTAAGGGGTTTCTGATAACATTAAAACCTGTGTTGGTTACATTTCTTGTAATCATTTTAAATAGAGTTGCTTGCTACTGAGATTTGTCTGCATACATCAACTGGACATAAGCTGATTTAAGTATATTTCCTGCATTTTATTGTGGTTTTATAATTTGGACTGATTCCTCAGATCTAGCTCTGTTGAAACTGTCTTGTGTGTATCTCTGAAGCTCTGCACTAGTTGCTAAACTGCTTTGAAATTCCTTTAAGTGTTAATTAGCTTGGGGGTTTCTGATAACATTAAAACCTGTGTTGGTTACATTTCTTGTAATCATTTTAAATAGAGTTGCTTGCTACTGAGATTTGTCTGCATACATCAACTGGACATAAGCTGATTTAAGTATATTTCCTGCATTTTATTGTGGTTTTATAATTTGGACTGATTCCTCAGATCTAGCTCTGTTGAAACTGTCTTGTGTGTATCTCTGAAGCTCTGCACTAGTTGCTAAACTGCTTTGAAATTCCTTTAAGTGTTAATTAGCTTGGGGGTTTCTGATAACATTAAAACCTGTGTTGGTTACATTTCTTGTAATCATTTTAAATAGAGTTGCTTGCTACTGAGATTTGTCTGCATACATCAACTGGACATAAGCTGATTTAAGTATATTTCCTGCATTTTATTGTGGTTTTATAATTTGGACTGATTCCTCAGATCTAGCTCTGTTGAAACTGTCTTGTGTGTATCTCTGAAGCTCTGCACTAGTTGCTAAACTGCTTTGAAATTCCTTTAAGTGTTAATTAGCTTGGGGGTTTCTGATAACATTAAAACCTGTGTTGGTTACATTTCTTGTAATCATTTTAAATAGAGTTGCTTGCTACTGAGATTTGTCTGCATACATCAACTGGACATAAGCTGATTTAAGTATATTTCCTGCATTTTATTGTGGTTTTATAATTTGGACTGATTCCTCAGATCTAGCTCTGTTGAAACTGTCTTGTGTGTATCTCTGAAGCTCTGCACTAGTTGCTAAACTGCTTTGAAATTCCTTTAAGTGTTAATTAGCTTGGGGGTTTCTGATAACATTAAAACCTGTGTTGGTTACATTTCTTGTAATCATTTTAAATAGAGTTGCTTGCTACTGAGATTTGTCTGCATACATCAACTGGACATAAGCTGATTTAAGTATATTTCCTGCATTTTATTGTGGTTTTATAATTTGGACTGATTCCTCAGATCTAGCTCTGTTGAAACTGTCTTGTGTGTATCTCTGAAGCTCTGCACTAGTTGCTAAACTGCTTTGAAATTCCTTTAAGTGTTAATTAGCTTGGGGGTTTCTGATAACATTAAAACCTGTGTTGGTTACATTTCTTGTAATCATTTTAAATAGAGTTGCTTGCTACTGAGATTTGTCTGCATACATCAACTGGACATAAGCTGATTTAAGTATATTTCCTGCATTTTATTGTGGTTTTATAATTTGGACTGATTCCTCAGATCTAGCTCTGTTGAAACTGTCTTGTGTGTATCTCTGAAGCTCTGCACTAGTTGCTAAACTGCTTTGAAATTCCTTTAAGTGTTAATTAGCTTGGGGGTTTCTGATAACATTAAAACCTGTGTTGGTTACATTTCTTGTAATCATTTTAAATAGAGTTGCTTGCTACTGAGATTTGTCTGCATACATCAACTGGACATAAGCTGATTTAAGTATATTTCCTGCATTTTATTGTGGTTTTATAATTTGGACTGATTCCTCAGATCTAGCTCTGTTGAAACTGTCTTGTGTGTATCTCTGAAGCTCTGCACTAGTTGCTAAACTGCTTTGAAATTCCTTTAAGTGTTAATTAGCTTGGGGGTTTCTGATAACATTAAAACCTGTGTTGGTTACATTTCTTGTAATCATTTTAAATAGAGTTGCTTGCTACTGAGATTTGTCTGCATACATCAACTGGACATAAGCTGATTTAAGTATATTTCCTGCATTTTATTGTGGTTTTATAATTTGGACTGATTCCTCAGATCTAGCTCTGTTGAAACTGTCTTGTGTGTATCTCTGAAGCTCTGCACTAGTTGCTAAACTGCTTTGAAATTCCTTTAAGTGTTAATTAGCTTGGGGGTTTCTGATAACATTAAAACCTGTGTTGGTTACATTTCTTGTAATCATTTTAAATAGAGTTGCTTGCTACTGAGATTTGTCTGCATACATCAACTGGACATAAGCTGATTTAAGTATATTTCCTGCATTTTATTGTGGTTTTATAATTTGGACTGATTCCTCAGATCTAGCTCTGTTGAAACTGTCTTGTGTGTATCTCTGAAGCTCTGCACTAGTTGCTAAACTGCTTTGAAATTCCTTTAAGTGTTAATTAGCTTGGGGGTTTCTGATAACATTAAAACCTGTGTTGGTTACATTTCTTGTAATCATTTTAAATAGAGTTGCTTGCTACTGAGATTTGTCTGCATACATCAACTGGACATAAGCTGATTTAAGTATATTTCCTGCATTTTATTGTGGTTTTATAATTTGGACTGATTCCTCAGATCTAGCTCTGTTGAAACTGTCTTGTGTGTATCTCTGAAGCTCTGCACTAGTTGCTAAACTGCTTTGAAATTCCTTTAAGTGTTAATTAGCTTGGGGGTTTCTGATAACATTAAAACCTGTGTTGGTTACATTTCTTGTAATCATTTTAAATAGAGTTGCTTGCTACTGAGATTTGTCTGCATACATCAACTGGACATAAGCTGATTTAAGTATATTTCCTGCATTTTATTGTGGTTTTATAATTTGGACTGATTCCTCAGATCTAGCTCTGTTGAAACTGTCTTGTGTGTATCTCTGAAGCTCTGTACTAGTTGCTAAACTGCTTTGAAATTCCTTTAAGTGTTAATTAGCTTGGGGGTTTCTGATAACATTAAAACCTGTGTTGGTTACATTTCTTGTAATCATTTTAAATAGAGTTGCTTGCTACTGAGATTTGTCTGCATACATCAACTGGACATAAGCTGATTTAAGTATATTTCCTGCATTTTATTGTGGTTTTATAATTTGGACTGATTCCTCAGATCTAGCTCTGTTGAAACTGTCTTGTGTGTATCTCTGAAGCTCTGCACTAGTTGCTAAACTGCTTTGAAATTCCTTTAAGTGTTAATTAGCTTGGGGGTTTCTGATAACATTAAAACCTGTGTTGGTTACATTTCTTGTAATCATTTTAAATAGAGTTGCTTGCTACTGAGATTTGTCTGCATACATCAACTGGACATAAGCTGATTTAAGTATATTTCCTGCATTTTATTGTGGTTTTATAATTTGGACTGATTCCTCAGATCTAGCTCTGTTGAAACTGTCTTGTGTGTATCTCTGAAGCTCTGCACTAGTTGCTAAACTGCTTTGAAATTCCTTTAAGTGTTAATTAGCTTGGGGGTTTCTGATAACATTAAAACCTGTGTTGGTTACATTTCTTGTAATCATTTTAAATAGAGTTGCTTGCTACTGAGATTTGTCTGCATACATCAACTGGACATAAGCTGATTTAAGTATATTTCCTGCATTTTATTGTGGTTTTATAATTTGGACTGATTCCTCAGATCTAGCTCTGTTGAAACTGTCTTGTGTGTATCTCTGAAGCTCTGCACTAGTTGCTAAACTGCTTTGAAATTCCTTTAAGTGTTAATTAGCTTGGGGGTTTCTGATAACATTAAAACCTGTGTTGGTTACATTTCTTGTAATCATTTTAAATAGAGTTGCTTGCTACTGAGATTTGTCTGCATACATCAACTGGACATAAGCTGATTTAAGTATATTTCCTGCATTTTATTGTGGTTTTATAATTTGGACTGATTCCTCAGATCTAGCTCTGTTGAAACTGTCTTGTGTGTATCTCTGAAGCTCTGCACTAGTTGCTAAACTGCTTTGAAATTCCTTTAAGTGTTAATTAGCTTGGGGGTTTCTGATAACATTAAAACCTGTGTTGGTTACATTTCTTGTAATCATTTTAAATAGAGTTGCTTGCTACTGAGATTTGTCTGCATACATCAACTGGACATAAGCTGATTTAAGTATATTTCCTGCATTTTATTGTGGTTTTATAATTTGGACTGATTCCTCAGATCTAGCTCTGTTGAAACTGTCTTGTGTGTATCTCTGAAGCTCTGCACTAGTTGCTAAACTGCTTTGAAATTCCTTTAAGTGTTAATTAGCTTGGGGGTTTCTGATAACATTAAAACCTGTGTTGGTTACATTTCTTGTAATCATTTTAAATAGAGTTGCTTGCTACTGAGATTTGTCTGCATACATCAACTGGACATAAGCTGATTTAAGTATATTTCCTGCATTTTATTGTGGTTTTATAATTTGGACTGATTCCTCAGATCTAGCTCTGTTGAAACTGTCTTGTGTGTATCTCTGAAGCTCTGCACTAGTTGCTAAACTGCTTTGAAATTCCTTTAAGTGTTAATTAGCTTGGGGGTTTCTGATAACATTAAAACCTGTGTTGGTTACATTTCTTGTAATCATTTTAAATAGAGTTGCTTGCTACTGAGATTTGTCTGCATACATCAACTGGACATAAGCTGATTTAAGTATATTTCCTGCATTTTATTGTGGTTTTATAATTTGGACTGATTCCTCAGATCTAGCTCTGTTGAAACTGTCTTGTGTGTATCTCTGAAGCTCTGCACTAGTTGCTAAACTGCTTTGAAATTCCTTTAAGTGTTAATTAGCTTGGGGGTTTCTGATAACATTAAAACCTGTGTTGGTTACATTTCTTGTAATCATTTTAAATAGAGTTGCTTGCTACTGAGATTTGTCTGCATACATCAACTGGACATAAGCTGATTTAAGTATATTTCCTGCATTTTATTGTGGTTTTATAATTTGGACTGATTCCTCAGATCTAGCTCTGTTGAAACTGTCTTGTGTGTATCTCTGAAGCTCTGCACTAGTTGCTAAACTGCTTTGAAATTCCTTTAAGTGTTAATTAGCTTGGGGGTTTCTGATAACATTAAAACCTGTGTTGGTTACATTTCTTGTAATCATTTTAAATAGAGTTGCTTGCTACTGAGATTTGTCTGCATACATCAACTGGACATAAGCTGATTTAAGTATATTTCCTGCATTTTATTGTGGTTTTATAATTTGGACTGATTCCTCAGATCTAGCTCTGTTGAAACTGTCTTGTGTGTATCTCTGAAGCTCTGCACTAGTTGCTAAACTGCTTTGAAATTCCTTTAAGTGTTAATTAGCTTGGGGGTTTCTGATAACATTAAAACCTGTGTTGGTTACATTTCTTGTAATCATTTTAAATAGAGTTGCTTGCTACTGAGATTTGTCTGCATACATCAACTGGACATAAGCTGATTTAAGTATATTTCCTGCATTTTATTGTGGTTTTATAATTTGGACTGATTCCTCAGATCTAGCTCTGTTGAAACTGTC
Organism: Protopterus annectens; assembly: GCF_019279795.1. Classification (NCBI taxonomy): domain Eukaryota; kingdom Metazoa; phylum Chordata; order Ceratodontiformes; family Protopteridae; genus Protopterus; species Protopterus annectens. Next base: position 836,881,879 of record NC_056726.1, on the reverse strand, counting down.
TTGTGTGTATCTCTGAAGCTCTGCACTAGTTGCTAAACTGCTTTGAAATTCCTTTAAGTGTTAATTAGCTTGGGGGTTTCTGATAACATTAAAACCTGTGTTGGTTACATTTCTTGTAATCATTTTAAATAGAGTTGCTTGCTACTGAGATTTGTCTGCATACATCAACTGGACATAAGCTGATTTAAGTATATTTCCTGCATTTTATTGTGGTTTTATAATTTGGACTGATTCCTCAGATCTAGCTCTGTTGAAACTGTCTTGTGTGTATCTCTGAAGCTCTGCACTAGTTGCTAAACTGCTTTGAAATTCCTTTAAGTGTTAATTAGCTTGGGGGTTTCTGATAACATTAAAACCTGTGTTGGTTACATTTCTTGTAATCATTTTAAATAGAGTTGCTTGCTACTGAGATTTGTCTGCATACATCAACTGGACATAAGCTGATTTAAGTATATTTCCTGCATTTTATTGTGGTTTTATAATTTGGACTGATTCCTCAGATCTAGCTCTGTTGAAACTGTCTTGTGTGTATCTCTGAAGCTCTGCACTAGTTGCTAAACTGCTTTGAAATTCCTTTAAGTGTTAATTAGCTTGGGGGTTTCTGATAACATTAAAACCTGTGTTGGTTACATTTCTTGTAATCATTTTAAATAGAGTTGCTTGCTACTGAGATTTGTCTGCATACATCAACTGGACATAAGCTGATTTAAGTATATTTCCTGCATTTTATTGTGGTTTTATAATTTGGACTGATTCCTCAGATCTAGCTCTGTTGAAACTGTCTTGTGTGTATCTCTGAAGCTCTGCACTAGTTGCTAAACTGCTTTGAAATTCCTTTAAGTGTTAATTAGCTTGGGGGTTTCTGATAACATTAAAACCTGTGTTGGTTACATTTCTTGTAATCATTTTAAATAGAGTTGCTTGCTACTGAGATTTGTCTGCATACTTCAACTGGACATAAGCTGATTTAAGTATATTTCCTGCATTTTATTGTGGTTTTATAATTTGGACTGATTCCTCAGATCTAGCTCTGTTGAAACTGTCTTGTGTGTATCTCTGAAGCTCTGCACTAGTTGCTAAATTGCTTTGAAATTCTTTTAAGTGTTAATTAGCTTGGGGGGTTTCTGATAACATTAAAACCTGTGTTGGTTACATTTCTTGTAATCATTTTAAATAGAGTTGCTTGCTACTGAGATTTGTCTGCATACTTCAACTGGACATAAGCTGATTTAAGTATATTTCCTGCATTTTATTGTGGTTTTATAATTTGGACTGATTCCTCAGATCTAGCTCTGTTGAAACTGTCTTGTGTGTATCTCTGAAGCTCTGCACTAGTTGCTAAATTGCTTTGAAATTCCTTTAAGTGTTAATTAGCTTGGGGGGTTTCTGATAACATTAAAACCTGTGTTGGTTACATTTCTTGTAATCATTTTAAATAGAGTTGCTTGCTACTGAGATTTGTCTGCATACATCAACTGGACATAAGCTGATTTAAGTATATTTCCTGCATTTTATTGTGGTTTTATAATTTGGACTGATTCCTCAGATCTAGCTCTGTTGAAACTGTCTTGTGTGTATCTCTGAAGCTCTGCACTAGTTGCTAAATTGCTTTGAAATTCCTTTAAGTGTTATTTAGCTTGGGGGGTTTCTGATAACATTAAAACCTGTGTTGGTTACATTTCTTGTAATCATTTTAAATAGAGTTGCTTGCTACTGAGATTTGTCTGCATACTTCAACTGGACATAAGCTGATTTAAGTATATTTCCTGCATTTTATTGTGGTTTTATAATTTGGACTGATTCCTCAGATCTAGCTCTGTTGAAACTGTCTTCCCCACCCCCCCCCCTCCCTGTTCTTGGTAGTAGTTTAAATTTGGTGGCTTTTGCAGTGCCCGCCCCACTGTAGATTTGATCTAGGACACTCCCCCAGTCCCATCTCCTTACCGCATTCTATCTAATAAACCCTTTCTGCACTTGCTTTTAGTCCTTTTTAATTTAATTACTTTTTTTCAAACTGTGTGTGCACTAATATTGCTACATACTCAAGTGTGCCAGCTTGCACTGCATGTGAATTGTTTTTACTACTGTTTTTTCTACTTTTCTGGGGGGAAAAAAATTCTGCTTTTACTGTATTTGCATTTCTTCCTAATTTATTTTGCTTTTGCGTCATCTTAAAAGTACTCAGTTGTATTTATTACTTCTTGGTGCAACTCATTCTAAGCCTTTTAGTTTAAGCACTTGGGCTTCAGACCAGTTGTTGTACATTAAGAAGATTTGTGGTTTGCACTGTAGTGGCAGGACAGGTAGCTTACATCCTTCTAAGTTGGGAACTGCTGATTGAGGGCTCAGTGTCAGTTATTCTAAAAGTGTATTAATTCTGGTTTAAGCACTTGGGCTTCAGGCCAGTTATTTTACATTAAAAGGGTTCGTGGTCTGCACTCTTGTGGGAGGAGAGGCTGGACTCTGCCCTTCTTAGCTGGGAATTTCTGGTTAAAGGCTTATAGTGCCTGCATATTTGAACTGCTTCTTACTGAAATTGGTACACCTTGTTTGCTGTAGCGTAGACTAGATCCAGGCCTGCTGAATCTAGTTTGTTTGTATAGCTTAAGCACTAATCCAGGCATTCTTCAAAGTATTCAATTGTATTTATTACTGCTTGGTAGTAACTTGATTAAAGTGTAGCTATCATTCTAAGTCTTTTGGATTAAGCGCTTGGGCTTCAGACCAGTTGTTTTACATTAGGAAGGTTTGTGGCCTGCACTGTGGTGGCAGGACAGGTGGCTTACATCCTTCTAAGTTGGGAACTGCTGATTGAGAGCTCAGTGTCTGTTATTCTAAAAGTGTATTAGTTCTGGTTTAAGCACTTGGGCTTCAGGCCAGTTATTTTACATTAAGAAGGTTCGTGGTCTGCACTCTTGTGGGAGGAGAGGCTGGACTCTGCCCTTCTGAGCTGGGAATTTCTGGTTAAAGGCTTATAGTGCCTGCATATTTCAACTGTTTCTTACTGTAATTGGTACACCTTGTTTGCTGTAGTCCTCTCTTAAAACTTAGTTGCCTCGTGGTTTTGGCGTCCTTTCAGGCTTGTTGGCTGTTGGTGAAGCACCCACCAAGAGGAGAAAACGCTGAGAGAAGAAAGGAGCCACTTTTGAGATTTTAATTATTTTTCCTCTGTTTATTTGCTAAGTTTTTCTGCATAGTTGCCTAGTTTGAGCATTTTCTGGTTTGTTAAACTTGATTTCTGCATTAGTAGCTGTATTTAGAGCACAACCAAAAGCTGTTTACTGAATTTCCTGTTTGCACTTAATTTTAAAACCACTTTTTCTCAAAACTTGCATATATTCTGTATTTGGCCTAGCACTCTTATGTGGGGTCATTTACTGCACTGTTATAACTTGATATTACTTGTGTACCTCTGCTATCTCTGAAAAAACAAAAACAAAAAAACAATCTTGCTTTTTTCCCACTTTTCTGAGATTTAAAAAAGTTCAGTTACAGGCTTGCTGTTCTTAAACTGTTTGTAAGTTTCTGTGAGGCCATTTTTGCTTGGGCTAAAGGAAAGTCTCTCTGTTGATCAGTGGCAGTGAAAAACATTGAGCAGCTTCCCTGCCCCCCGTGGGAGTGGTTACTGACTTGAAACTGTGGTTTTATTGGCTGTTTTGGGTCAATTCCTGGCTCTTTCCAGCCCGTGCTATCAAGCACGCTTTAGCGCGGAGTTGCCACTAGAGCAGCATTGGGCAGCGCTGGTTTAACAAGGTTAAACTTTTTCTGGCTCCATAAAGTCTGTTCTTCATTTTTTCCCTTAGAACTGCTCTACTAGTAATCTAACAGTATATCCCTTAACTAAAATGTGCAGCACTTGTTCCTAAAAGCTTTTTTTTTTTCTCCAAAAAAAAAAAAAAAAGCTCAGCACTTGTCTTAAAAGCATCTTCTTTTCAGGTTTAGCACTTCTGTATTATACAAAGTCCCTCACTAGCGAAACCCCCCCCCCCAGGAGTACCCACTTCCTTACTAAGTCCTCTCTTATTCAGTTACACCCCTAACAACTTAATTTCTCTAGCATGTCGAAGGGCCAGATGCTGGCGTCCTCTCCTGTCCAGTTGGTGAATCTGGGAATATTGAGGCAATGTTACAATTGCCTCATGTACACAGACAACCCTCTCCTCCTCCCACATAACACAAATACTTGCGAGAGATGCAGCTATTTGGCCAAACTGGAGGCTGAGCTCTCTCAACTCAGGACTGGCAAGACCAGACAGGAGGAGAAGGCAACTACACACACACCACAAAACCAGTCTCACATAAAGCTATCACAACAATGAATCAAACACATAAACACACAAAGACATACTCGGAGGCTCTGAGCAAAAATTTACCTAAACAGCAGAGGCCTCCAAAGCAGACACCCAAGCAACTGCCACCTCATGACACACCACAGGCAACACATAAACCACAAAATAAGTTTGCAAAGCAGTCACAGCCCTTAAGGCCAAATATAACACCAAACATACTTGTCATAGGTGACTCCATAGTCAGACACACTGACGTCCCACTCACCAGGCTGAATAAGGAGAGGGTCACAGTAAGCTGCCTATCGGGCGCTAGAATCCGCCACATAACACAAGCACTCGGGTCACTCCACAGCAAGTACAAATATGACACAGTCATTGTCCATGCTGGTGTGAACGACCTGAGACGTACCTCCCTGGACTACATGAAAAGAGACATAGAGGAGCTCTCTGATTATGTAGCCCAGGCAGGTATGAAACTGACCCTGAGCAGTATCCTTCCTTCACCAAGAATGATGCCACAACATAGAGACAAGATGATCAGCTTTAACAATTGGCTTAATTTCTGGTGTCATTCAAAGGGGATCCAGTGTCTGTCTGCCTGGGATGACATGCTTGACAAGCCACGCTGCTTCACAAGGGATGGCTTGCACCTGTCACCCCTGGGATTCCAGATATTGGCTAAGGCTCTTGCCACCCCCATAGTGCCTTTTTTAGGCAAGGCTCAAATTCTAAACCTACCACCCTAGAAAACAAAAATGGGAAGAAACTAAGGGTAATGCTGCTCAATGCCAGAAGTCTAAATCTCAAAATGCACGCACTCGAGGACCTTCTCAGTATGGAGAACATCGATGTCTGTGCTGTAACTGAAACCTGGTTCAAGGCTCCTGAGAGCACCCCGGCACTATCAGGTTTTACCTCATATCATGCGCTCCGGTCCCAAAACACGGACCACACCACAAAAGGAGGGGGTGTATCCATATTCATCAAGGATACCCACACCTCCAGGTTGGTGGCAATGCACGAAGCATCGGAAACCATCCAGGTGCAATTAACCATAGGCAAAACTGCTCTACAATTTGTAGCATGCTACAGGCCACCCTCTCAAACTCAGGAACCCCACACAGCCTTCCTGAAGACACTGGAGGATATAAATGTATCTCCAAACACCATTATATTGGGTGACTTCAACTACCCGAATATAGACTAGGAACATTACTCAAGCCCCAACTTTTTAGCCCAAAGGTTCCTGGAGTTCATAAATGCAAATGCCATGGAACAACTAGTCACCGTTCCCACAAGAGGAGAAAATATACTAGATCTCATCATCACAAACATGGGGACAAAATGCTCCACACCGGAAGTATATCCCTCATTGGTGAGATCAGATCATAAACTAATCTCACTGGAAATCCACATCCCGCCCCCACCCCAAACAAAAAAGACCACAGTGAAGAACTTCTCTAAAGCAAACTTCACACTATTCAAGACTGGTGTGGTATCCTTCAAGGCCCCTGAGCCAGTGGAAACCACAACCCAAGCTGCGGAAGCCCTTACAAATGCCTTCTACGAACACCTCCAGGACTGCATGGATCAGGCAATCCCTAATAAAACCAAGACTCTTTCCACGAAGGGCAAACGTCCGGTCTGGTGGACCCCAGCCATAAACAAACTTTACAATAAGAGGAGAAAGCTGTTACATGATAGAGCAAAATCCATAAAAGAGAAGACACCCTTGATCATTATTAGTAAAAAAATACGAGCACTCATAAAATCATCCAAGGCCAACTTTGAGAGAAAAATTGCCATAGATTCGAAAGACAATCATAAGGCCTTCTTCAGCTATGTTAGAAACCTGGGTGGAATCTCCCAGATATGCTCAGAATTAGTCCAAAATGATACAAAAATCACTGAACCCACAGACATTGCCAACATACTGGCAGACAGGTTCAGTGCAAACTTCACCCTGCTCTCCCACACAAAAGGAGTGATAACTATCCCAGCGGAGTGTAGCCTCCCAGACATCTCAAATGCGCAGGTAAAAGCTGCTCTCTCTAAAGCTAAAAACACAGCATCAATGGGACCGGATGGTGTCCCCGGCTGTATGCTACACGAACTCAATGAGGAACTAAACCCGCACATAAGGCAGCTGTTTAATCTTAGCCTTACCACAGGATACGTGCCCAAGGAGTGGCATACGGCAACTGTGGTCCCACTCCACAAAGGCGGTGCCTCTACGGACCCTGGAAATTACCGCCCCATAAGCTTATCAAGCCTGGTCTGCAAAGCTATGGAGAGGATCATAATGGAACTCATAAACAAAGACATAGGGGACTTGCAGACAATGGACCCGACCCAGTTTGGCTTTGTCAAGGGCAGATCATGCTTTTTGAACTTGGTCTACTTCTTCGAAACAGTCACCAAGGCCATTGATGAGGGAAAGGCAGTCCATACAGCCTACCTTGACCTTGCAAAAGCTTTCGACACAATACCCCACTCAGGTATTATAGAGAAACTTACCAGCTTAAATGTAAACCCATATGTCACAAGATGGGTTGCAAACTGGCTAAAGGACAGAACCCACAGGGTTAGAGTTGCTGGCACCATGTCAGACTCCAAGCCGGTCACAAGTGGTGTCTCACAGGGCTCAGTCCTTGGCCCCCTGTTGTTCGGCATCTACTTCTCAGAAGTACAGGCAAACATAGGAGGACTATGGCTGACAAAGTTTGCAGATGACTGCAAACTGGGCGCCATAGTGGAAAGTACATCGGACACAGATATCCTTCAGAGGGGTGTCACGGAAACTGATAGCTGGTGCCAGAGCCATGGCCTGAAGTTAAATGCCAAAAAATGTATAGTCATACCCTTCGGGAAAAACAAGGTAACCCCAAGCTACCATATAGGTGGCAATCCACTAAGCACAGAAGAGGTTATCAGGGACCTGGGGACCCAGGTTGACAGTGGCCTTTCTTTTGACACTCACATTGCTAAAGTGGTTAGAAAGACCTTCTACATTGCCCACCTGATCATGAAGGGATTGACATCCAGATCAAGTGAGGTCATTGTTCCCCTGTACTCTTCACTTATCAGACCAATGATCGAGTACAATGCCACATTCGGGATGTATCTCACCCGACACCTGCAGCAATTGGAGAGACCCCAAAAGTTCCTCACCAAAAGGATAAAGGGATTCCAAAATCTGTCATATGCTGCCAGACTGAAGAAACTCCAGCTCTATTCAGTCGCATACCGTCTGCTCAGAGGTGACCTGTGCCTGACATACAAGGCCATGTCCAACCCGGAATTAATGGACATGCTCCACCTCAAAAAATCCAAATCTACCAGATCCACTAGAGCAAGCAACTTAAACCTTAGCACGGATATAAATAAGACATGCTGGAGGGATAGATTTATCACTCAGAGACTCCCTATGCTGTGGAATAAAATCCCGGTCCATGTGAGGCAGAGCACCTCGCTGGCTCTTTTCAAGAGAAATCTTGACCGGTGGATGGGAGATCGTAGGTTTACCCCGGGAATCATCTCTGTGTCACTGCTGGACAGAGGCACAACAAACTAATGGGCACAATATTTTTTAACAAGGGGTGGCGTAAGCCACAAAACTTTGGGCTAGGCTTATAAATGCCTTAGGGCAGATAGACTAGTATAAACCTATGAACCTATGAACCTATAAGTAGTGAACTCAACTCATCTAAAGTCAGAAATAAAAAATATATAATTATACAGAATTACTAAGTATTCGAAAGTAATCCAAGCAAGGCAGGCAGTCTGTTTCCAGTCGAAAATCCTTTATTAAGTACACAAACGATCCAAGTAAAATAAAAAGTCGAACATCCTTTATTAAGTACACAGACAAGAGATCCAAGTAAAACAAAAAATCTATTTTTGTTTTACTTGGATCGCTTGTCTGTGTACTTAATAAAGGATTTTTGACTGGAAACAGACTGCCTGCCTTGCTTGGATTACTTTCAAATACTTAGTAATTCTGTACAATTATATATATTTTTTTTATTTTTTTTTTACTTAAGACGAGTTTAAGTTCACTACTTCTACTACTATTGTCTGATCTCATTAATATACATTGATTAACTAGAGAGATATATGAACTGAAAATCTTCCAGACATAGAAGTTTCTTAACTATTTTGTTTTTGGACCCACTGTACTTGTTTAGTGGGTTGTTTTGAGACTTCGGGGATACCAAGGAGATTACTTTTTTTTTTATTTCCAATATTTTCTAACCTACTCTGATTGATTCCTGTAGTTATCGTGCAATAGTTTATATACCGTACTAACCACTTATCCCTTTTTTTAAACAGCAGCTTCTGTTCCAGATTCAACTAAAAACTTGACTAAATTCCTGTCTCTCCAAATTTTTTCTTGTCCTCTTCCCTTTTTATTACCTTTCCCTTTATAGTTAATTGTTCCAATACCTTGGTTCCTTTGCCAGTTTTCTCAAGTAAATTCCACTCCCTTTTTGCCTGTTCTCTGTACCCCCTAATTGCAGTTATCCATGTCGGTAGAATTTCCTTTCTCCATTCTTGTGTTGGCTTAGTTCTTAGAATACTTTCTGCTACTTTATGAATATAATATTTTGTGCGGCTGTTACTCCTCCTAAGGATCTGCATCCAAATTGCCACAATCTCCTTATTTCTTGAATTTCCCCCACTGCTTCATCATCAATCCTTTCCATTTTGAGTTATAGCTCGATGCTTGTGTTATGTATATGAGCCTTAGCTGTGTTTCAAATCAGATAATCCTAAACTGCCTTGTTCTGCTGGGAGGATTAACTTATTCCACTTGACTCTTCCCCTCTTTCCGTCCCAGAAAATCCTTCATATCATTATTAATTACTGTCCGCAACTTCTCCTCTGGTGGATAAAAATATACCTGACCTGTATATAACACTAAACGGACTAACACATTTTTCACTGCTTGTATCTTGCTATCCATATCCATAATTAAGAGCTTTCGTTTTTCTCAGTTTTTGTATTATCTTTTTTTAATCTCTTCCCACGTATCCTTAGCTGCAATAGCAGAATAGTTTTTAATCCCTACTCCTAAATACTTCATTTTATCATATCTCTATAAATATGGGTATTGATGAACTGATTTGTTTGAGAGTATATAGTTTACAGCCTTTGTTTTATCTTCATTAATTTTATATCCTGAAAAGCCTTGAAATTGTCTCAGAATGTTCTACAACACTGATATGTCCTTTTCTGGTTTTATCAGTTACACAATAATATTATCTGCAAGTAAAGCCAACTTGTCTTGATTACCATAACAGTTATATCCTTGAGGTTCTGAGTCCCTTATTTTCTTTGCCAGTGGCTCTAAAGATAAAACAAATAATAAAGGGGAAAGAGGACACCCTTGCCTGGATCCTCTGTTCAGGCACAACTTAGAGAGGAACCCTCCCGCTTTAATTTTTGCCTACGATTCCTTATATATTCTCCTAATTAACCTTTTTATTATATCCTTGGGCAACAGCTTTTAATCAGTTAATGTGTTGTTAGTTGAGTAAACTGATGTAGAAGTACTTTCTGGTTAAGCTACTTGCTAAGAGTTGCACAGTAAGCTATGGAAGCTGAGGAAAATCAAACCCTGAACCACAGGAAGCAGTTTGTTTTCAACTCATGACATTAATCTTCTGCACTAACAGCCATATAGTGGCTGATCTCCCAGACTCTTGCAACAGTGGCTGTCTTTGCTGTACCACTTTATTCTTCTGGGGATCTCAGTCATCCTGGAAAAATCCTTCATGGTACCTGTAGAGAGTTCATATTCTGAGTGCAGTTTGAAACTGAAGTGAGTTACCAGTGTTTCTCCCTTCAGAAAAATATCAAAGATTAGTATTTATAAATCAGATGGAAAGCTTATTGTAATCTGCAGCAATAAAGTACCTTTAGGCTGTAGAGTTTCATGCTTGTCTTTACCCTTGGGGTACCAAATATAGTACACGCTCAGTTAACCGGCACCCATGGGGATTGGTAGATGCCAGATAACTGTAGTTTCTGGTTACTTGAGAGTTACTATTAAAATAGGCCTGACTAATACTGTACCCTGTACTGTTTGTTTGGTTTGGCTTGTCCTCAGGTTGGGGAGAGAGAGATTTATTCTCATCTTCTTTTTTAAAACTCTAAAAAACACATAAGGTATGTTTCTTCGGGCGGGGGGGTGGGCAATGTTCAACACATGAAAACTGTGCTGTATTTCTTCGATTTTTTTTTTTTTTTGCCGGTTGCTTGAGTTTTGGTTAACTGACAGTTTATTGTGCAAGAATCCATATGAGAAAATCTCATTTGCTTTTAAAGAATTTGTAGATCCAAACCACAAACGCACTGGAACAACGGATACCAGTACTACCAACAGTTGTGTTTGCCTGGTTGTCACTGTTTTACGGTCTTCTTCTTGGGGCCACTATTCTTTCCATCAGTACCTTCAGATTTTCTGACAGCACATTTTTTCTGTGCTTGGGGCGCTTGATTCATGGCTTACAACCTTCAAGGACTTTGGCATGCAAAAAATTCCATTTTATAAACATGAAAAATTGGAACAATGTTTTTAGCAGTTAATGAAATGCAGACAAATCTACGCCCGGGTTATCTGGTATCTAACTAATAACGGAAACTCATGCTTGGCCTCTGAGCAGGAGGCAGTGAACATTTGGGTCTAGAGTTGCAGTCTAAAACTTCAAGCAGTGTACTTACCTGGTGAAGACAAATGTGCAGGCCTGAAATGTAACTCTACTTCTGTTTTCCACCAGTTATAAACTCAGATCATTGCCGTCTCCTTCCTTTACACTTAGCTTCTGCAGCATGCATTTCATTAATTTCCTGTTATATTTAAAGTCATGCTGAAAGAACAGAAAAGGAAGGTATGTCATGTGGTATCAAAAAGGCCAGGACAGTAATGGTACACTTTACTTTTTGAAGTTAACATTTTCTCCTCCCTGCTACTGTCTCTTTCCCTTTGAAAAACATTACTTTCATAACAAAAATAATTAGCTAGTATTATATTTAAATTTCAGATCACAAATCTTCTATACATGGAAGATTTGCTCTTGATATTAAACTCCTGCTCACATCCTGATTTTAGCCAGTAATGTAACACCATGAGTAGCAGTCACTTTTCTCAGCCAAACTTTTGTTAGCTTACCTTCTCACCCATTATGTCTGGCCAGATATGTCACATCACGGAATAAATACATCCATTTGTCATCAGCAAGGAACATTCTTTTTTGCCCAGCATACTTTAGAAGAAAGCTTTATCTGATATTGGGAACCATCCAGAATTGGTGGACTGTTGAGATTTCCTCCCTTATGGTCCCTAGCTTAGCTATGTTTTTCTCTTCAGTGCCCACAGTTGGACAGCTCATGAACCTTCATCTGGTGTACGTCATGATGTCAGACTAAAGACCAGAAATGCATACTTAACCAGTGTTCCTGCCAGCTCTTGTTTACTCCTCATGCAGTTAGATCTCAGTCCTGATGTTCGTCACAGAGGAGTTCACACACAAGTCATTAAAGTTTATGTTTGCCAGTCCACAGGCCCAGGCTTGTTCAGGGGGATCACAGCTGTTTAATAATTGCTGAGAACTGCACTTTTGAGAAGCTTTACTTGCAGTGTGACTGTGTAAGTTGCTACTTTGCATCTTGGTTGGCATGCAGTTGCTGTATTCCAGCAATTGTGGCTCTTCTAAAGAGATTCTACATAGTTTGCTTTGTTTTAAGTCTGTATAAATTTGGTGTGCTTGAGAGACTCTTGGCTGATTCCCACAGAGTTCAGCAACTCTTGGTGTCCTTGCACTGATTACCAACCCACTAGAACCACAACCCTCCCCTCCTTTGTAGGTTCATAGGTAGGTACTGCCCGAAGGCATTTATAAGCCTAGCTGGAATGTGTTGGCTTTCGCCACCCCCTTAGATTAGTTTCCTGTGCCTCTGTCTAGCAGAGCCATTGAAGTGATCCCCAGGATAAACTTTCTGCTTCCCATCCACTTGTCAAGGTTTCTCTTGAAGAGGGTTAGCGAGGAGCTCTGCCTAATGTACATTGGAATCTTGTTCCAGAGCATGGGGAAGTCTCTGGGACAGGAATCTTTCCCTCCAGTATGTCCTATTCATTGTTGTGGTGAGATTTAGATCTCTAGTGTGTGTGGCTCGAGGGGATATGGTTTTCATCAGGTGGAGCATGTCCATCAATTTTCGGTTGGACATGGCCTTGTATGTCAGGCAGAGATCACCTTTGAGTAGGCGGTATGCAACCGAGTACAGCTAGAGTTTCTTCAGTTGAGCTGCATAGGGCATCTGTTTGAGACCAGTGATCCTCTTGGTGAGGTACTTCTGTGGTCTTTCCAGCTGTTGCAGGTGTCTTGTAAGGTACATACCTAATGGGAAGTTGTACTCTATGATGGGTCTGATGAGTGATGCGTAGAGGGGCACAATGACCTCTTTTGATCTAGATGCAACCCTTTTGTGATTAGGTGGGCCACAAAGAAGGATTTTTTAACCACTTTGGCAATGTGATTATCAAAGGAGAGGTTATTATCTACTTGGGTCTCCAGATCCCTTATTACATGTTCTGTATTTAGGGGGCTACCACCTATGTGGTAGTTTGTGGGTACTTTGTTTTTTCCAAAGGGGATGACTATGCACTTTTTGGCATTTAGCTTGAGGCCATGGTTTTGACACCAGGTATCTGTTTCAGTGAGACTCTTTTGGAGGATGTCTGTGTTGGCTGGAGAGTCAATTATAGCCCCTAGTTTGCAGTCGTCTGTGAAGTTGGTCAGCCATAGTCCTCCTCTGCTTGCCTGCATCTCTGAGATGTATATGCCGAACAAGAGGGATCCCAGGACTGAGCCCTAGGGAATGGCACTTGTAACCGGTTTAGAGTCAGACCTAGCTCCCGCAACTCTTGCCATGCGGGTTCTGTCCATGATCCAGTTGTCAACCCATCTCGTGACATAGGGTTTATGCTCAGGCTGGTGAGCTTGTCTATAATACCTGAATGGGGAATGGTGTCGATGGCCTTTGCGAGGTCTAGGTAGGCTGTGTGGACCACCTTTCTCTCATCTATAGCCTTGGTAACTATCTCAAAGAAGTCCACCAGGTTTAGGAGGCATGATCTGCCCTTGTCAAAGCTGAACTGGGTAGGGTCCAGTGTTTGGAGGTTCCCATTGTCTCTGTTAATGAGATCCATGATGTTGCGCTCCATAGTCTTGCAGACCAAGCTAGTCAGGCTTATAGGGTGATAGTTCCCGGGGTCTGTTGTGGCTCCACCTTTGCGGAGTGGAATAACCGTTCCTGTGCACCACTCTATGGGAATGTAGCCTGTGGGGAGGCTGAGTTTGAACAGTGTATTTAGGTGAGGGGCTAGTTCATCTTTGAACTCATGTAGGACACAGCCTGGACACCGTCCGGTCCCATTGATGCTGTGTTTTTGACTTTGGAGAGGGCTGTTTTAACCTGAGTGTCTGTGATATCAGGGGCATTACGTTCTTCTCGTATAGTTATGGGCCTTTTGGGGGGTGGGGGGTGAAGTTTGCACTGAACCTGTCTGTCAGGATGTTGGCTATATCGGTCGGTTCAGTGTATTTTGTGCCATTCTGCACTAACTCCGAGCAGATCTGAGAATTGACACTTAGATTCTTGACATAGCTGAAGAATGCCTTTTGGTTGTCTTTGGAGTCCTTGGCAATTTTTCTTTCGAAGCTAGCCTTGGATGATTTTATGAGGGATCTTAGTTTCTTGCTGATACTGATCAGGGATATCTTCCCTTCTTGGGATTTTACTATTTTCTGTACTAGTTTCCTCCTTCTATTGTGTAGCTTGTTTATGGCAGGGTTCCACCAGACTGGTTTCCTTTTCTTGGAGGAGTGAGTCTTGGTTTTGCTTGGGATAGCACAATCCATGCATTCTTGTAGGTGCCCGTATAGTGCATTAGTAAAGGATTTTGCAGCTTGGACAGCATTATCCTTTAGCATGGAGGCTTTGAAACTTTCCTTCTCGGTCTTAAGTAACATGAAGTTTGCTTTTGAAAAGTTTTTCACGGTGGTTTCTTTGACCGGGGGTGGGGGCGGAATGTGGATATCCAGAGTGATTAGGTTATGGTCAGATCTAACCAGCGAGGGGTTGACCTCCGGTGTGGAACACCGGTCGCCCATGTTGGTGATGACCAGGTCCAGTATGTTGTCACCTCTGGTGGGGGTGTTGACCAGTTGATCCAAGGCGTTTGAGTTTATAAATTCTAGAAAATGTTGAGCAAGGGAGTTAGTACTTGAGTAGTTCTCTCAGTTAATGTTTGGGTAATTGAAATCACCCAATATCAGGGTGTTTGGTAGGACCTTTATGTTTCCCAGTGTTTCCAGAAATGCAGAGTGGGGGTCCTGGGACATGGTGGGTGATCTGTAGCAAGCTACAATTTGAATTGCAGTTTTGCCCATTGTTAGTTACACATGGATAATCCCTGAAGCATTGTGCTGTGCCACTAACCTGGAGGTGTGGGTATTAGGTATCCTTGATGAATATGGATACACCTCCGCCTTTTGTATTTTGGTCCGGGTTTTGTGGCTGAAATGTATGGTATGAGTTGTAGTCTGGTAGTGCTGGGGTGCTCTCTGGAGCCTTAAACCAGGTTTCTGTTACTGCACATATACTGATTTTCTCCATACTGAGGAGTGCCTCGAGTGCATGCATTTTGAGGTTTAGACTTCTGGCATTGAGTAGCATTACCCTCAGTTTTTCTTTACTTGTGCTACTTGGCCAGTATTTGAAAGCCTAAGGGTGACATGTGCAAGCCGTCTCTAGCGATGCAGCGTTGCTTGTTGAGCATGTCATCCCCGGCTGACAGACACTGGATCCCCTTTGTATGACACCAGAAGTTTAGCAAATTGTTGAAATTGATATTTTTTTCTTTATACCGTGGTATCATTCTTGGTGAGGGCAGGATGCTACTCAGGGTCAGGGTCATACCAGCCTGGGCTACATGATCAGAAAGCTCCTCCATGTCTCTTTTTATGTAGTCCAGGGAGGTATGGCTCAGGTCATTCACACCAACATGGACAATGACAGAGTCGTATTTGTACTTTTTCTGGAGTGACCTGAGTGCTTGTGTTATGTGGTGGATCATGACACCCGACAGGCAGCTAACAACAACCTTCTCCTTGTTCAGCCTGGTGAGTGGGACATCAGTGTGCCTGACTATAGAGTTACCTATTACTAGTGTGTTGGGTATGTTGTTTTGCCTTAAGGGTTGTGATTGCGTGGCACACTGGTTTTGTGAAGTATGTGTTTCATGGTTTGTGTTGGGGGGGTGGAGGTTGCTTGGGTTTCAGCTTTGGAGGTCTCTGTTGCTTTTGCAGATTTTTATTTAGAACCTCTGAGTATGTTTTCGTGTATTCATGTTTATTGCCGGTGCTGGCTTCATAGGTCTATGTGAGACTGGTGGTGTGATGCAAGTAATTCCCTTCTCCTCTTGACTGCCTGGTCCAGTCTTGGGTTGAGAGAGCTTAGCCTCCAGTTTGGCTGTATAATTGCATCTCTCACATGTATTAGTGTTTGGTGGTAGGAGGAGAGGGTTGTCTTTGTACATGAGGCAGTTGTAACATTGCCTTAAAATGCCCAGATTCACCAGTTGGACCGGAGAGTACACCTGAAACTGCCCTTTGGACATGCCTGGATAGGTACAGTGAACTGTTTTACTGGTTGGCTGGTAAGGTCGAATAGCATTTCAGTAGCACTTCAGGTGATATAAGTATCACACCCGTACCCCAGACAAAACTACTAGGTGGTGTTATAGATAATAACCTGAGATTTGACCTACACATAACACAAACAATAAAGAAGGTACATAAAAATTTAGGAAGTTTATATAGAAATAAATGATCCCTAACCAACAATCCTAAGAAAACCATTAGAAGAACCCATCTTCTCTCTACACTACTCTGTGCCTCACCCATACTCACCAACCTCAAGAAAACAGACTTAGGGAAAGTTGAAGCATGTTATAATAAAATAACAAAATTTGCCATAGGCTGTACATATAGATCACATCACAGTCAAGCACTAAGACAACTTTCCTGGTTAGAGTTTCCACACCTCCTATCCTACAGTCAGCTGACAATGGCCCACAAACTACTATATCAGCAAGAAAAACACCAGCTCTCCAAAACATACTCGAACTCTATTCCAATCATCATGACTTACACTCCATCAAAGTTAAAAGTAACCAAAGCTATGAATGCTGCAGGAGACTCTCTTTACTCTAGTTATGTAGCCAAACTTCCTCAAAACATTAGATCCACATCCAGTATTACTCACTTCAAAAAATCACTCAAAAGCCACTTGCTTAATACATTGCTTTACTCATACAACTACAAGTGGTTATTATACCCTCTCCTACCTTTCCAGCTACCTTCTACACTGTTGCCTTTCTTTCTCCTTTAGTAGATAAATATTTCAGTTATGAACACACATATTACTTCAATTCGCTTTGCCTGGTATGTCAACATTTTTGTTTTATATTCCATTGCTAAATTCAGGGTTATAAATGTCTGTCAATAGTTCTTTCCACCAGATAAATGATGACATTTTTCTTCATGTTTACCATTGTATTAAATTTTTATACATATATCTGTATTTATAAGTGTTTTTATGTGGAGCTTTTCTCCCTGGGCCTCCCCTGAAAATGGGTACATGCCCAGTCGGACTTTCCCAGTAAACAAATATAAAATAAATAAAAATAAAATAAAAAAAAATGTCCTTGCATCATGTGACATCCAAGCACAAGTTAAGTACTTGTATTTAAAAATCGCACATCCAGAAGCTATTTTAGTGATCATCTACTGATTTCTTGTTTTATGTATGCATTTATCTGTATTTAAGGCTAAAATTACTGCATTTGCTCAAACTGTCTTGCTATGTTCTGATTGACTTGAAATCACCTTGGCTAGCTAGTTTGTTAACATTGTTGTGTGGTAACGTACTCTCAAGGAATATTTTTTTGTACTTTTACATTAAGAGGACTAGGGTATTCCATCTAGTGGCAGTAGGTGATTGCCTGGTCTCCCTAAGCTGGAAAACACAGAAGTTTACTTATAAAACTTGTACTAGGACTCTAACCTGCAATTTAGTGATGCATGCTGAAAGTAAAGCTCTGAGCAGATATGTCGTATGTCAGATAACACTAGTACCATATCCTAGCACTATTCAACTCAAGTCCCTAATCCTAGAGACCACTTTAGAAGACCTCTTTAAAACCCAGTCCTCAAGCCGTAATAGCCACCCTAATGTGGGTCTGAACAACATGGATATACAATTTTCAAATGTTTCTGTAGCCAGCTTGGTAGATATGGGCATCTTTAGACAATGTAGCAATTGTCTCATTCACAGGCAACCTAAAGAAATCAACACAGTATATGAAAGATGTACATACACAATTTCCTTGGAGGTAAAAATCTCTCATACAAACAAAGTTGTCAAGAATTCTCACTTGACATTCACCATACATAGTGTCCACGCATGTAGACCATCTTATGCTGAGGCACTAAAAAGCAATCTCCCTAAACTGCAAAGACTTCCTGAGCCTGCAAACAATAGCTATGCTCAGTAGTCTCTGAAGCATACACCAAAAGCAACACCAAACACCGCACATAAGCATACATCCACTAGACCCCTGAAAATACAGCCCGTGAAGTAAAGAAACAATTTACCCAGGACTCTTGTCATAAGAGACTCCATTGTACAACACACAGATGCCCCACTTATCAGACTGGACAAGGAAAAGATTACAGTCATTAGCTTATCTGGAGCCAGGATCTGCAAAGTTACATGCGCGCACTCAAGTCATTGCACCACAGGTACCAGTATGATTCTGTCATAGTGTTAAAAACACAAAAAACGAAGTACAACGAGCAAACACCAAAACTACTCAAAACGATTTATTGTTAGCGCTTTCGGAGAGACAAATATCTTTCCTTCTTCAGACAAACTCCATTTTAAAATCAGGGTTATATATATACCTTTCCTAATAACCTCGTAATAGGCTTAATTACAATTCAATATTTAAAGTAACACAACATTTATAAAAACTTACACTATAAAAGTGTACTATAAAAAAAATATATATATATATATATATATATATATATATACATACATACTACTAACAGCCCTACCTCAACATGTATACACCATACACCTTTATCTATAATAACTTACTCTATAAAACTATTTTAGAGCAGGACCTTGGCAGATACTTTTAGAAAAGGAAGAACCTTTTTGGCAGATTAGAACTGCTGCACACCTTTTCCCTGGTCTTAATGAATACACATCTATTCTTTGTGTCTTAAAACACATTGCATTAAGAAGATAAGAATTATAATCTTACATAAGTTTTTATATGCTTGTCTTAATATATGGTATTAAGAATTGTTTATCAAGTTAATAGTTTTATAGTGTAAGTTTTTATAAATGTTGTGTTACTTTAAATATTGAATTGTAATTAAGCCTATTACGAGGTTATTAGGAAAGGTGTTTATATATAGTCTTGATTTCAAAATGGAATTTGTCTGAAGAAGGAAAGATATTTGTCTCTCCGAAAGCACTAACAATAAATCGTTTTGAGTAGTTTTGGTGTTTGCTTGTTGTACTTCGTTTTTTGTGTTTTTAACAGTTTGTTTTACTTTTGCGTTAATTGAGTGATTCTGTCATAGTCCATGTAGGCGTAAATGACCTGAGACATACTTCTTTGGGTTATATCCAGGGAAATATTATGGGCCTCTTTGAATATGTGTCTCAGACTGGTTTGTGTCTTGTCTTGAGCAGCATTCTACCTTCACCAAGGATGATGCAACAGTATGAACAAAAAATGATGACTTTAACAAATGGCTTCATTTCTGTTGTCAATCCAGGGAAATTCAACATCTGTCAGCCTGGGAGGACATGGTCAACAGACCACGTTGCGTTGCCAGAAATGGTCTGTACCTGTCCTCCATGGACATCCGGATTTTGGCCAAAATTTTATCCACCCCCTTATTACCTTTTTTTGGGCAATGCCAAAGTGATAAACCTACCAGCCTAGCAAGTAAAACACAAAGGAACCTAAAGGTCTTAACTGCTCAGTGCTAGGATCCTTAACAAGAAACTGCACACCCTACAAGCTCTCTTTACTCTAGAGAATATAGACAATCATGCCTTTACAGAGACATGTTTTAAAGCCGCAGAACGTACTCCAGCAGTGCAGGGCTACAGTGCCTTCCACACATTTAGATGATCTGCTGAATAGATGAGGACTAAAGGTAGAGGGGTCTTTGTCTACATTAGCAACAAGTATACCTCAAGGTTTGTTAAACAGGGTGATACCTTGGTGTTCATCCATGTCCAAATTACCTTAGATAGAGTCCCTTACCATAGCTTAGCAAGCTGTAGGTCACCATCTTTATCTCAAGAATCCCACAACTCTTAATTAGCCCTACTGGAGGCACTCTCCATACAACCAAACACTCTATTCATGGGAGACTTTAACTACCCCCTCTGTAGACTGAGAAACATACACTGCCACCAACTTACAGGCACTACATTTCCAGGACTTTATTAACACAAATGCCCTTGATCAGTTAGTGTGCACTTCAACCAGAGATTCAAACATACTGGACCTTGTTCTCACCAATATGGGAGAATGCTGACCATCCCACTTTCTGTGTCAGATCTTCACTGGTGAGGTCGGATATCAAAGCTGTCTTATTTGAAATAAAAATCAACTTAGAAACTATTCTAAAGCAATCTACATCCTATTAAACGAAAGTTTGTCAAACTTCAGTGCCTTGCCCAGCCCAGAGTTCATAACTTGTGCAGAACTATTTACAGAAACACTGTGCAGACATATAAATGGCTGCATAGAAGCAAGTGTACCTACCAGAAGTAAGCCTAAAAAAACCCCAAAAACAAGCCACACTGTGGAATCCTAATCTTAACAGGGTATGTGACAAAGGAGAAAGTCATGACCAAAGTCATAAATAGCAACTCTCATAATGACAAGAGTTCACTAATAAAACTAAACAGGAAACTAAGGTGACTAATCAAATCCAACAAGGCCAGTAACGAGGTCAAGATAGCTTCTCATGATAAAAACAACCAAAACAACCACAAGACCTTCTACAGCTGTGTCTGAAACTTTAAAAGTAACACACAACGGTGTGCTGAACTGGTAGTAAATGGTACCACCTTCACTGAGCACTGTGATATAGCAAAGCTGCTGGCTGACAAGTTCAGCACAAACTTTACCTCCAGCCCCCCCCCCCAATTGTGAAATCCTTATCAGCATATCCCCCCCAGTTATCAGCAGGGAGTAGGTCATAGCAGCATTCACTTAGCCTAAAAATGCAGCCTCAGTGGGGCCTGACAGTATCCCATGTTGCTTCCTAAATAACCTGAAACATGACCTATCAAGACCACATGAGTCAACTTTTCAACTACAGCTTCAAAACAGGCTAGGTATCAAGTGAATTGAAGATGGCAAGTTATGCTCCTTCACAAGGGTGACCATCAACCAGCCCCACAGACTACAGACTCATTAGTCTGACTAGTCTAATATGCAGACTCATGGAATGAATTATCATGGAATGATCAACAAAGACATTGGCAACCTACAAACACTGGGCCCATCCCAGCTTGGTTTTATCAAAGGACGGTCATGCATACTTAACCTGGTAGACTTCTTTGAGAAGGTAACCAAGACAAGAATAAAGGGAAACTGGTGCATACCACCTACCTAGACCTGGCTAAGGCATCCAACACAATACCCCACTAATTTATTGTGGATAAACTCACTGAACTGGGCATAAATCCATGCACAACTTGCTGGATTAACATCTGGCTAACAGATAATGCCCAAGAAGTTGGGATTGGTGATACCACCTATACCAAAAAGCAGGTCACCAGTGGAGGGTCTGTCACATTCAAATGACTGATGCCAAAGCCATGGATTAAAACTCAGTGCAAAGAAGTACATTAAAGTGCCTTTTGGAAAAATGTCTACCCAGGCAAATCACTCCATTTATAATATACCCCTAAGAGTTAACCCGATCTGGGAACATATGTAGACAGTTAACTAGCCTTTGACCATCACGTAGCCAAGGTACTAAGAAAATCATTCTATCTCACCCAACTTATAGGTAAAGGTATGACATTCAGGTCTCAAAACGTTCTAATACTACTCTGCTCATCCCTTATCAAAACCATCACTGAGTACAATGCCCCTTTTAGTATATGCCTGACTTGGCATATTCAGCAGCTGGAATGCCCATCAAGAGAAGCCAGGGTATTAATACACTGTCCTGTACATATCACCTTAGAGCCTTGTTTTTATATTGGTGTCATACAGGTTGTTGAGAAGCAATCTGTGCTTGGCATGTAAAGCATCTGTAGATCCAGCTCTGATGGAGATTTTGCACATCCTCAAAATGAACAGCACCAGAAACACTAGATCCAGGGATTTGGACTTTGCTTGCAATATAAATTGAACATGCTGGTTAGACAGATATGTGACTTAAAGGATCTCCATGCTCTGGAAGAGGCTCCCTATCCATGTGAAGCAGAGTCCATCCATAACCCTTTTCAAACATAACCTTGACCAATGGATGGGAAATCACAAATCCATCCTCATGCTGGCCCCCATGTCTCTTATAGACAGAGGCCAACAGTAAACATTCCCTAACTAACATACGCCTGCATAACTTTTTAGCAACCTTCTAACAGACATACCCCAATGAAGATGCACTTGTTACCAGGGGATGCAACTGGGTTGGGTTGTGTGGCTAGGCTTATTAGCCTAGTATATACCTATGAACAACAGAAAGCATTGGCATACATTCCAGCATTTCAACCGAGCCACCTGAAGACTCAGGCCGAAGGGAGAAACTGCAGGCCTGCTATGCAACTTGCAGGGTAGCAGTAGTTAAGAGTCCCCACATAGGCATTGTCAGGAGGGTTCCTGATGTAGTCCCAGGCCAGTGCCATAGCACCATGAGAAGGTCACACTCTTCTTGACGCAAGTCCATCCCTGAGACAGCCTCTCATGTCAGCAGCTCAGTGTTGCCTACTGGAGGGTCAGGTTTGTACCTGTTCCCTGGTTCAGCTAATGAAGAGGGCCTGCCAGCCTGGTGTGCCTATTGTCCTTCTCCAAGCTGAATAGCCTGAGCTTATCCACAACTGGCTTACACTAGGAAAGTGGTTACTTTTGCTCCCAACAGGTGCTTGAGCTTTGGTATCATACACTGTGCAGGTTTAACTTAACTTTGTATATTCTTTTTGTGAATGTCAAACTGCAGGTTACTCCTGCATGATGTGGAATGAACCCTATATAGCGTATTCACCTTCAGTTAGCAGTTTACAAGAAAATGTTGCTGACTACTGTAACCTGTACCAGCTGAACAGGTCTTGCAAATTACAGTGTAGTTCAGATATGTGTTAACAGTTTGGTAAACCAGTTGGCAAAAACGTAGAATAGTTGCACACTCACATAGCTTTGTCTCTGTAGCATTTCTACAAACCACTATCTTACTACAAAGGTGCAATTGATAACCCAACTGCAGCACAGGTGAGCTGTGGGATTATGAGCCTCTTGCCAAGGGGCAAAGGAAGAAGAGTCTGGGAACCCAACCCCTGGTGTACTCTAGGGTAGGCGGTCACCTTGCACACTCAAAAACCTTTTTGTAATGAAAACATATTAATCAGATTCTACAAAGTCCTCCCAATAGAATAAGCAACAACTCAAAAAAGTCAATTCCATCTCCAACCCAGAAATGTAATAAATCAGAAATCAGGAGATGGTGGAGCATTGTAAATTATATATGAGAACCTGACTAGCCTATGAACATTTTTAGTGGTTAATTGGGGGCATATTTTATTTCTTAATTATTTTGTTGCAGAATTAACAAACTGGTGTTGTTTTGTTATTTTAAATATGTTCCATAAATGAAGTATAGTATTCATTTTTCTTGTCTGATATTTTGGTAAAAACATAAGGATGATCTGTTTGTGGTAGAAAGCTGATAGTGGATATATCTGCCTATTTATTTTATGAGGTGCAATTGCAATATACTGAAAGAGGTGAAGATGAAGAACATTGTGCTGACTGTCAGACATGCATTTTAAAATGTAATTATCACAGCAGGTATTAAAATGGCAATCAACTTGATGTTTGACACATTCTCCACTGTTTGTTGGCTGCATTCAAGAACCAGAACATTTTTCTTACCAGCTCTGTCTTGAAAAGAGCATGGCTGAATGACCCAGGATGAGGAGGGCCTACCAAGGCCTCTTGCACATTTTGCCAGTCAGGCTTTTGGAATCTGGTAGCTATTTCACTTGTGGTAAGAACTGTCCTTGGGGGAACAGCTTTAGGAAGCACTGACTAGTTCCAGTCCCAGGCCTTGTGCAGGCCTCTGCTGTCACATTGTTATCTTCATCAAGTGCAACACTTAGTACCACTGCCCTGTTGCTGAAGCACCAATCCTTACCAATCACATGCTCAGCATCTCTTTGTTCAGCCAAGCACTGGCCTGCCCGTACCAGAGTTAAGGGGTTCACACTTCCCCTTGGGCCCTTGGGCCACTTGTTCAGAGATCCAAGGGCCCTTATTTCAGGCACGCCAAAGACAAAAAAACCTCTCTATCTTATAGCTCCCAACAGATACCCAGATACTCACAGGATCCAAAGGCCCTTATTTCTATGATGCATAAGGATGGTACCTCTCCACCCTGGATTTAGCCCCCCCGCCCCATGACCCCTTCTGTGGAAAACACTCAAGTAGGTAAAGGGCTCCATAGACTGGCCTCTTTAGCCTGTTACCTTCTCCATTAGAATGTTTAAATGAGCATCTAAGGAAGAAGGAGGAGCCTTGGGTTATCCTTTGTATGGCTTTGTTCATGGAACCTGCATTTACAGTTTAACACCTTTTAGATATCACTCTCTCTCTATTTTCACAGAAGTACTACTGTTTGCAACTCACAGTGAGTGGCAAAAGATCCTTTCTAGATGTGATAGGATCAACTCTTACATGACCTCTGTGTTTCAGAGGTGTCTGTTCAAGTCATTGAGACAAAAGATGACCATATGCAGCCAGCTTGCTGAGACACAAGTGATTCGGTACAGCTTGGCAAAACAAAAGATGGGGATTAAACATCTCCCGTGATTTGGCAAGTGGAGGATGGCTGATGTGGTCCTGCACAAAATGAAAGGTGCTTTGCATGTCCAGATAAACAACAAACAAGGAGATAAAACAAGCTGTCTTTGCATGAGTAGAAGCAAGGCAGGACATTTCACCAGTAGGACTGCAGCATAGTTAATACTTCCAGTTTTGCACAGGTATCTTGTATTCTTTTGTATGTGTTGCTGTATGTCAGAGCTAGCCACTCAACGCAAAAATTAGCTCTAGGTGATTTGGTCACGGTGGCTGGAGCTGATTATTTGGGAGAAGTTAGGGAATCAGATATTCAGATAGATTAGATGCGTGTTCCATTTCTTAAAACTTGACATGCAGCAGTTCTTGCTCTTGTTTCTGAATACATAATGTAACTGTCACACCATGACAATGCCTATTCTATTGCACGCACAGCACAGTACGACTGATATTTGCTGCTACTGTGTGTGTGCATGTGTGTGTGGGTGTGAATGCTTAGGTTTACATCCTGACCGCATGATGTTCATGGATGTCCAGATGTCTTGCACCCGTCACTCAGGCTATTTGATGGCTGATGCAATGGGGTAAGAGTATGATCTGCAGAGGACATGGTTCCTGTGGTCTTACATTGGATCCCCTCACTCTTCAGCTGTCTATTGTGATTGCAGTGGTGAGGTGTCTGTTACAAACATGCACATGTGCTCTCCATTGTCTAGCTGTTAGGGGAGGGTGGTGGTATATGTGGAAACAGCTGAACAATCAGGAATCTCTGCCTGAAGTTCCTTCTCTCTCAGTATCTTAAACCTATGGCCATGAGAAATGATGGCATCAGAGAAGAAGACCAAGTATCTCCATTTGCAGAGAAGGTCAAAGAGAACTGAATACAGTGGTTCGAGCGCATATGCAGGAAAGCAGAAGACAATCTGGTGAAGAAGATTTGGAACAGACCGGAGGGAGGCAAGAAGAAACAAGGTCATCCAACAGAGATGGATGGATTGTGTGAGAGAACATGTGGCAGTCAGGCAAGACTAAGAAGATAGGAGAGCACCATTCAATCGAGAGAGATGGCGACAGTTGGAGACACCCCAACCCCATGTAGAATATGGGAAAAAGGGGGTTGATGATGATGATTTTGTGTACTAATACAAATACTTGGGTGTGTAACACTTGACCCTTAGACAATATAACTAGTAATGTCCTCTCACAACTCAAACCTTGATGTAAGCTCTCACACTTTCTGTCTCCAATAGCCAGAACTGCCCTTACAAAGAATGTTTTTCTCCCTATTGTACTGCCTATCCCTACTAACTCTACTCTCTGTCTAATATAACCAAATAACATAAATTGTAGAACATAAGATCTTAAGATTTTGCACTACTGGCTGACTCTTGCACCCACCATTGTGACCTCATAAATGGTCTGCAGTGGCTATCTGTAGTTGATAGGGTATCCTTCCTTATATGTTGCCTTCTCTTCAAAATAATGAGGCTAGAATATGTCCACCACCTAAGAACAAAGTTATTGAGGTGTAGTCAGGATGACATTAGTCTCAAGTATTGGACCTTCCATTTGAAATCACGTACTGCAAAGAAGTGAAAAATGTACCTTCATTAATAGAATTAAAAACAACTCTGTATAAGCACCTCATGAGTGAAAGCAAATAGAACTGTTTTAGGCTAAATGATTAACATAATTGAATTATAACTACTAAATTAATTCAGAATAACTGTCTATACTGTATATGTACATATGTATTATATATTGCATTGTGGTTCATAATAAGTGTATTTTGTCAGTAATAACTTTAAAATGTGTGTTAGGCCTTCTCATATCATTTATTGTATATAGTATCTGCCATTTGTCTCTCTCTGTCTCTGTCTCATACATGTTTGTATGTGGTATATGTGTGTGTGTGTGTGTGTGTGTGTGTGTGTGTGTGTGTGTATGTGTGTATATATATATATATATATATATATATATATATGAAAAAACTCGAACCAAGTCCCAGAAAAGATATAAAACACACAACCCAATATGGAAAGAACTGCCAGACGTAAATCACAGCAAATAAACGCATTGACCAAAGCAAATATACTTCTCCAAAAAACAGACCAGAATATAGTCCACAAAGTTTAATAACGTGAGCGCTTTCACGGTCCTGCCGCTTCTTCAGACGTGAATAAAGACATTTATATAAATGTGGACTATATTCTGGTCTGTTTTTTGGAGAAGTATATTTGCTTTGGTCAACGCGTTTATTTGCTGTGATTTACTTCTGGCAGTTCTTTCCATATTGGGTTGTGTGTTTTATATATATATATATATATATATATATATATACATACATATGGGATCACTACATAATCTCGAAAGTTTGAAATACCGAATTTCAACCTTTCAAGACTATATAGCCGAAACCCCTAATTACCGAAAGACCAGAAGCGCAAATTTCAAAATCCCAATCATTGTTCATAGATTCATAGGTTCATACTAGGCTATCTGCCCTAGGGCATTTATAAGCCTAGCCAGAGTGTGTTTGGCTTTCGCCACCCATTTTAAATTAATTTTGCTATGCCCTTTTTCGAGGTTAGTATAATGTGCCTCTGTCTAACAGTGACACAGAAGTGATACCCGGGATAAACCTACGATCTCCCATCCACTCATCAAGATTCCTCTTGAAGAGAGTCAATGAGGGACTCTGCCTAACCTGGACTGGGATTTTATTCCAGAGTGAAGGGAGCCTATGGGTTATGAATCTGTCCCTCCAGCATGTCCTATTTATTTCATTGCTGAGGTTCAAGTCTCTCGAGTGCATAGCTCGATGGGATTTGGATTTTCTGAGGTGCAGCATGTCCATTGATTCCGGGTTAGACATGGCTTTATACGTCAGGCACAGATCACCTCTGAGCAGGCGGTATGCCACTGAGTAGAGCTGGAGTTTCTTTAACCGGGCAGCATATGGCATCTGTTTGAGCCCTATGATCCTCTTGGTGAAGTACTTTTGGGGTCTTTCCAGTTGCTGTAGGTGTCTGGTAAGGTACATCCCGAAAGGAGCATTGTACTCAATTATGGGCCTGATGAGGGATGAGTAAAGAGGCACGATGACCTCCCCTGATCTAGATGTGAATCCCTTCATAATTAGGTGGGCTATATAAAATGGTTTTCTAACCACTTTGGCCATGTGGTTGTCAAATGAGAGATTGCTATTAACTTGGGTCCCCAGGTCCCTAATTACTTCTTTTGTACTTAATGGATTACCACCTATGTGGTAATTTGTGGGCACTTTGTTTTTGCCAAAGGGGATGACTATACACTTTTTGGCATTTAGCTTGAGGTCATGGCTCTGGCACCAGTTGTCTGTTTCTATGAGGCCCTTTTGGAGGATGCTTGTGTCGGCTGGAGAGTCGATTATGGTGCCCAATTTGCAGTCATCTGCGAACTTAGTCAGCCACAGTCCTTCCGTGTTGGCATGTACCTCCGAGAAATATATATCGAACAAGAGAGGTCCCAGGACTGAGCCTTGTGTGACGCCACTTGTAACTGGTTTGGAGTCTGACATGGCTCCAGCAATTCTAACCATGTTGTCCTTGAGCCAGTTTGCAACCCATCTAGTGACTTGTGTGACGCCACTTGTAACTGGTTTGGAGTCTGACATGGCTCCAGCAATTCTAACCATGTTGTCCTTGAGCCAGTTTGCAACCCATCTAGTGACATAGGGGTTTATATTTAAGCTGGTGAGCTTATCTATAATGCCCGAGTGGGGTATTGTATCAAAGGCTTTTGCGAGATCCAGGTAGGCTGTGTGGACCACCTTCCCCTCGTCAATGGCCTTGGTGACTGTTTCAAAGAAATCAACCAGGTTTAAGAGGCAGGATCTGCCCTTAACAAAGCCAAACTGGGTAGGATCCAGTGTCTGTAGGTCCCCAATATCTTTATTTATGAGGTCCATGATGATCCTTTCCATAGCTTTGCAGACCAAGCTCGTCAGGCTTATGGGGTGATAGTTTCCAGGATCCGTTGAGGCACCACCTTTGTGGAGAGGGACCACTATTGCTGTACACCACTCTTTGGGTACATATCCTGTAGTAAGGCTGAGATTGAACAGTAGTTTTATGTTTGGGTTTAGCTCTTCTTGGAGTTCATGTAGGACACAGCCCGGGACACCGTCTGGTCCCATTGATGCTGTGTTTTTTGCTTTGGAGAGGGCAGTTCTTACCTGAGCATCTGAGATGTCAGGGGGGCAGCACTCTGCTGGGATAAATATTTGCGCTTTTGGTGGGGGGGGGGAGTTTGCGCTGAACCTGTCAGCTAGGATGTTGGCAATGTCTGTGGATTCGGTGTATTTTTTGTCATTTTGGAATAATTCTGAATATGAAAGCCTTGTGATTATCCTTAGTGTCCTGTGCAATTTTTCTCTCAAAGCTGGCCTTAGACGATTTTATGAGTGCCCGTAGTTTTTTGCTAATACTGATCAGAGATTGTGTGTTTGACATTCGCGCTTCTGGTGTTACAGTATGTTGGAAGGTCAGGTAAGTATCTATGTTTAAATGTGTTGGTTAGGGGTTTAGTGTGTAAGTGTGTGTTGTGACTGTGATGTGTGTATGCGAGGGGAATGTAGGTGTGTGGTGGTGTTTCGTGTGTATGTAGTGCGACCTTGGAGTTAGAATATTTAAGTAAGGGGGTGTGGGGGGCGCAGGGGGGTGTCTGTAGTTTAGGTTTGTGTTCTGGGGGAAGGTGTGTGTTTGTGTATGTGTGTGGTGTACGTTGAGTGTAGTTTTCGGTAGTTTGAATTTCGCGGCTTTGATGTTTCAGTATTTTAGTGTTTCGGGTATTTGGTCTCGGGATTTTGGGCATCAGTAGTTTGGGTTTTCGGGATTTGCTAGTGGTTATATATCTTGAAAGACTGTAATCTCGAATTTCAGTTTTTCAAGACCATAAAATCGAATCCACACAGCACCGAAAGTCCAAAACCACGAAATTTAAAACACCAAAAACACAGCAAACACCAGACCACACATATACCACAACACACACACCACAAAATAAATAAACAAAAACTAGGAGCCATAATTGACTCCCCAGCTGATACAGACATCCTCCAGAAGGGTCTCAATGAGAGGGATACCTGGTGTCAAAATCATGGCCTCAAGTTAAATGCCCAAAAGTGCATAGTCATCCCCTTTAGAAAAAACAAGGTACCCGCGAGCTACCACATACATGGTAGTCCCCTAAATACAGAAAATGTAATAAGGGATCTGGGGACCCAAGTAGATAGTAATCTCTCCTTTGATAATCATATTGCCAAGGTGGTTAGAAAATTCTTCTTTGTGGCCCACCTAATCACAAAAGGGTTCGCATCTAGAACAAAAGAGGTTATTGTGTCCCTCTACTCATCACTCATCAGACCCGTCATAGAGTACAACGTCCCATTTGGGATGTACCTTACAAGACACCTGCAGCAGCTGAAAAGACCAGAGAAGTACCTCATCAAGAGGATTACTGGCCTCAAACAGATGCCCTATGCAGCCCGACTGAACTCCAGCTGTACTCGGTTGCATACCACCTACTCAGAGGTGATCTCTGCCTGACATACAAGGCCATGTCCAACCCAGAATTGATTGACATGCTCCACCTAAAAAAAAACAAATCCCCAAGAACCACACGCTGTAGGGATCTAAACCTCACCACAACGATAAATAGGACGTGCTGGAGGGATAGATTCCTGTCCCAGAGACTCCCCATGCTTTGGAACAGGATTCCAATCTACATTAGGCAGAGCCCCTCACTAACACTCTTCAAGAAAAACCTTAACAAGTGGATGGGGAACAGAAAATTTACCCCGGGGATCACTGTAGTGGCTCTGCTGGACAAAGGCACAGGGAACTAATCTAAGGGGGCGGCGAAAGCCAACACATTCTGGCTAGGCTTATAGATACCCTCGGGCAGATAGCCTAGTACTTGCCTATGAATCTAAACAACACACATTCACAAACCTACATCACAAATAAGCAGGGGGGCAAGCCCACCTGCACCCCCCACCCCCCTACTTGTATATACTAACTCCGAGATCGCACAAACAGAAAACAAAAGCAAACTCACACATACACATTCTACAGTCCCTCACACACACACACACACACACACACACCACACCACACATATCAGCACACTCACACTCAAATTCCCACCCAAAACCCTTACAAAACACTCACTTACCTGACATTACACCTAAATCCACACACGGCACCACACATCATCCACATACAACCCAGGACATTACATAGCGTAAAGCTATAACCACGAATTCGAGATATTCGAATTCACGATTATGCACTTTCACAATTTCAAAACTTCGACTTTATAGTCTCGAGATACTGAAATTCGACATTTCAGTATTTCAAGATTATAAATTGTTTCCCCATATATATATGTATATATATATATATATATATATAGATATATATGTGTATATATATATATATATATATATATGTGTATATATATATATATATATATATATATATATATATATATATATATATGTATATATATGTATATATATATATATGTATATATATATATATATATATACACACACACACACACACACACACACACACACACACACACACACACATATGACCATGTATTCCTTGTGTAAATCAACATGCTGTAAGCTCTGTTGAACCAAGGTCCTGGCTGAAAATGATCTGGCTGACCAGCCCACCTACCCAGTAAACAAACAGTATGTAAATAGATAAATAAAATTGTGGCATAACACTGAATGGTCAAACAGTTTCTTAAAGAGGTTCTGTGTCTGTATCCTTATTTGAAGAGCCCTTCTCCTTTCAATTTGAATTTCATGATAGAAATTCTTGCTCATCGCCTATTTGTGCCTGCAGGTTACAGCATCTATGAAGTTTGTCTCTTGGAAATTATTTTCTGTGTGACAATTGCTTCTGCTTGTAGTGTCTTGGAGCTTCAAGCTTTTAGAGAATTATATTTGGTCTTTATAAAAACGTCAGTGCCCCTTAGGAGTAACTAATAATGTTCTTCCACATCGCTGTTGCAGTATTCTTTACCTGAGGGATCTCCTGCCAAGGATAGCCCAACATCCGGCCAGATTACCAAACCTTTAGCACTTATAAGTGTTGTACGTCACGCGCATGCTCCCCATGCACAGCGTAGGGCACAAAGTTGACATATGTTTACACACACTTAAAACTTCTTTGCCTCCTTCCAAACTCCATTGTTAAATATCAGTCGGAATGCTGTTCTGCTTTGCTGGTTACCAAGTCATGTTTTGAGATAAGTGCCCTATTGTTTTTTTCAAGGTTCTGTGATGAAATGTTACTATGCCAAGGGCTAGCCATCTGCCAAGAAGAAGGCCAAAAAAGTTAGGTCTGATATGGCTGCTATCCAGCCTCTCAAGATGTCTCCCTCGAAGCTGGTAAAAGTCCAGAGGACCATCTGCTGGTTGCTTCAGATTCCTCTGCCGCAACCCCATTGGAAACCAGCATGGATCTGGATTCTTGCATTTCCTCAGAGGCATAACAAACATCTGTACCTGAAGTTGAGAGGGTACCTCAGCTGATTCTATCCAAAGTACCAAGGAGGAGTCCACAGATTTTAATTGGGGAAGGAGATTCCTACAAATATTATTGTGTCATGCTTGGGGCCTGACCCACCGAGGGTGCTTTGAGTGGACATCCTGCAGAAAAACTAGTAATCAACTAGTAATCTCCCCACTGCCTTCTCTTTTTCTCCTGTACCTAAATCCAACATAAATAAACTCTTAACTAAACTTAAACCCACCAAATTAGCAGCAGACAGCCTACCAAGTGAATACCTACAAATCGCAGCTGATGCTCTGGCCTACCCAGTATCCATCTTGATTAACCGATCTCTGTCAGAAAGTTACGTTCCCACACTGTGTAAAGTATCACATATAATTCCCCTCCACAAAGGCGGACCCTCCACAGAACTAACAAATTACCGCCCCATAGCTATTCTCTCTCCACTCTCCAAAATACTAGAGAGATGCATACACTCTCAGGTCTCAGACTACCTCCTTACTAACAACCTCCTTTCCAGTACTCAGCATGGTTTCCAACCAAACCATAGCACCACCACTGCCTTACTCTCCTTTACTAACACTATCCTTCAGCATAAAAACAATGGCTATCTCTCCTCTGCTACTTTCCTAGACCTATCTAAAGCATTTGACATGGTCCCACACAAACAACTTATCTCTGTCCTCAATAACCAATCCTTCTCACAATCGGTCACCAACTGATTTCAGAGTTACCTGTCTGACCGCCAACAATCCGTTGTATGGCAGAATGACATATCTCCCCAAATACCTGTCTCCATAGGGGTTCCCCAAGGATCCATCCTTGGACCTCTACTCTTCTCTGTTTACACCAATAATCTAGCCTCTGCCACCAAACATGGCACACTCATACAATACGCAGATGACTCGACCATCATCTGCGCAGCCCATTCCCTACCAAAACTGCAAAAAGTCACGCAGGAAGCCTTTTCCTGTGTTGAAACATGGTTATCCGATGCCCGATTAATACTCAACCCAAACAAAACTAAACTACTCATCTTCCAACCCACCAAACATACTCAAAACAACTCTCACTTTAACATCACGGCAAAAGACAACACCAGTATATACCCAACTGAACACACCAAATTGCTAGGTGTGGAAATAGACAATAAACTAAAATTTGACATTCACATATCCATGACTATAAAAAAAGTCCACAAAAAACTAGGAGAGTTATACAGAAATAAGCAATTTGTCACCAAAGCAGCAAATATTTCAGTAGCAAATTCCCACCTTATCTCCACCCTACTTTATGCCTCTCCAATATATACCAACCTAAGGCAATGTGATCTAAACAAGCTAGAGACCTGCTACAACAAAATCGCCAAATTCGCCACAGGGGCATCCTACCATAGTCACCACTGTCTCTCACTTGCTGAACTGGGGTGGCTTGAACTCCCTCACCTCCTTCAGTGGTATCAACTCTCACTCGCCCACAAACTAGTAAATCATCCACTAAATGTCCCATCCCTCCAGAATCTACTCTAACCCTATCGCACCACCAGACCACTAAGATCCAGCAGCAAAAATCACTTGCAGATCACTAAAGCCAGTAACTGCTGGTGAAGCACTATTCTCTTGCGCCATAGCCAAATTATGGAACTCACCCCACCCACAATTACCTCCATACCATCATGCACCCACTTCAAAACTTTACTAAAAAGCGAACTAAAAACATGCTGGCTATGCCCTTGCAACTCCCACTCTTAATATCATCCACCCCATCCAACCACTACCTTTCTTTCCACTCCACTAACTACCTTGATTATAGCAAGCTCAGATGCTCATAAGCCAGTACTTATTATACAGTACGAACTTCTTCTTCTTCTTGTAACATTTGTTAATGTCTGGTATGCACTTCACAGATAAAGATTCTAGTTGTCTACTGATGTACTATGTTCTTCATCTGCAAATATGTTGTAAGTAATTGCTATGTAAATTGCTATTCACTATGTAATCCAATGTATATACTGTCTGTTTATTTTAACTGTGGAGCTTTTCTCCCCGGGCCTCCTCTGAAAATGGACCTACATCCAGTCGGACACTCCCGGTCAACAAATTTAAATAAATAAATAAGAAAAAGAAACAAAAACCAAATCATATTTCTCCTGTTCTTAAGTATATCTAACATAAATGGCAGGATTTCACTTGGGGGTTTATTTAACACTTTGATAACCTTGAAGCCTCCTCGAGAGGCCTCTGTTCCTACTCCTTCCTGGTCTTCCACTCCACTCAAGAGGCCTAGGGATTTGGATTCCTCAGATGAGGACCTTGACTCATGGGAAAAATCTTTGGCTCATACTTCCCAAATTCCTTAGAAACTCTCCTTGGGGGATACTGTTGCCCATATGATGGATTATTTTAAGTGGGATTTTTCACTGAGATTCAGAAAAGATATTATGAGCTCCTACAAATGGAGTCTCTTAAGCTGTCTGCTATTTCTCTTATTCTGTTTGCCCTTCCGGATACATTCTTGGCAGCATCTGTAGCCCCTGACTTTCAGCCCCCTGCACCTAAGAAGCCAGAGTTCACATAAAGTGCCAGAGGAGTGCAAATTTCTTTATACATGCCCTTCTGTAGTGTCAGTCTCCTCTGACAAGCCATCCAAGTTATTGCCTTCTGCCAAGCTGTTGCTTTCTGATAAGGATAGTAGGGCTATGGAAAGGCTGGGCAGAAAGTTTACACTGCTGCCACTTTATCCTTTAGGGCCAACAACTACCAGACTCCTATAACCATGTCTTGGCTTTCCTTTCTCAGGTTTGTAAAGTGGTTTCTGACTGCCCTGTCTCTGAAGGGAAGGCTTCGGCCCTTTCCCTGCTGGGCTGTACTTCTCAAGGTGCATGCCACTCAGTCAAATACAGCTGTATTGCATCTAATGCCTCGTCCAAGACTTCTGCCTTTGGTTCAGTTCTGAGGTGTTATTCTTGCTTTATCTTCAGGCTTTGCCTGATGACATTAAGACTAAACTTTTGAATGCTTCTTTGGATAATAAAAACTTTTGGATTTACTGCTGCCGAACTTTTTAAGTCTCTTCAGAACAAGGGCAAATCCATACAGGAGCTGAAACATACTTTTGTTTCTTCTATTCCCAAAATTCAGAGGAGTTCTCCCTCTGTCTGCATTTGTACATAGGCAATCTTGTCCTCCTCCGTAGGGCAATAATGGTTCTAGGTGGGTGCCTCCTGCTAAATCTGCTCAGACTACTGCCTGCCAGAAACCTGATATACAGGAAAAGCCTGTTTCTATTTCACAGTTTGCTTCCACCATACATCTGCCAAGTTCCTTTTTCCCCCTGTCTCTTCCAAATTAGCTACAAGTCACTACAGACTCTTGGGTTCTGTTCATTATCCCTTAGGGATATTTCATGATTTTTAAGTCCCTTCTTCCCTTTTAAGGAGTTCCCCGGCCTTCTCAAAAACAGTTCTCTCATTTCCCAGTGGTTCTCTACTATCTCTTGGCTCAGGGCTCCATTCAAGCTGTGCCTCCTGCCCAAGTGGGAAGGGGTTTTATTTCAGGATGTTTTTAGTCCCATAAAAGGGGGGCACATTGTAACCAAAATCTGGATCTTTCCAGGCTGAACAACTTCCTCTAAATTCCTTCCTTTCAGATGTTATATCTGCCGACATTATTTCCTCTTCTGCTACCCCAGGCCTTTCTGGTATCTCTGGATCTCAAGGATGCATACCTTCACATCCACATCCATCCCCTCTTCAGGAAATGTTTATGTTTCTCTGTCTCATCATTGCACTTTCAGGTCTCTCCTTTCCCTTTTGCCTTTCTACTGCCCCATGGGTGAACACCAAATGCCTAGCTCCTGTCACTGCTTTTTGCAGGGTCCGAGGTATTCAGATCTTTCCTTGTGAAGACAGTCTGCTTATTCCTCCACCTTTCTGATTCAGGATGTCAAGTTTGCTACTTCCCTATTACAAGAGTCTGGGGCTCACAGTAAACTTCCAGAAATCAGTTCTGATACCAGGAACATATTTTCCTTGACTGCAGATTTCAGACAGTTTCCATGCTGACATCTCTGCCTGCTCCCAAGGCCTCTGTCTCTGATAACCTTTTTCTCAATCCCTTCTTCCTCCTCCTCTGACTTCTGTCACAGCCAGGGAATTTCTCAGGGTGCTGGGGTTCGTGGCTTCTACCATTCCCACGCTCCCTCTCAGCAGGCTTCATATGAGGAAACTTCAGTGGTAGCTCAAATCAGTGTGGCTTCAGCATTGCAACCCCTTAGAGTTCCCAATACCTTTTCTTCCCTGTCTCAAGCTCGAGCTTCATTGATGGATTCATCAACTTTCTCTCAACCCAGAGCTTCCTATTCAAGCTCCACTTCTCAGTTAGGAGCTCCTTACAGATGTCTCAGACAGGGGTGCGGTACCTCCTGTGTCCCCCTAAATGTTCAGGGTCTCTGGCCTCCTCATCAGAAGTCAGAAAACATCAACATAAAGGAGATGAACACTTTGCTTGTGACCTTGCAAGCCTTTCATTCCCTTTTTCATTCCAGGCCCCTCAAAGTTTCCCAGACAGTACCACAGTGATGTGGTATGTCAACAAGCAGGGGGCACAAAGTCCTATCTTCTTTGTAGTCTAGCCTTCATGTCTGGGATCTAGCTGTCCAGTATTAAGTGACTCTTCAGGCAGTTTATATTCCCTTAGAGTACAATCTAGAGGCAAACTCCTTGAGCAGGTCCAGCACACAAGCAAATGAATGGATGCTTCACTGAGATGTTTTCCTGGACATTGTCCATCAGTGGGGTACTCCTCAGGTAGATCTTTTTGCCTCCCCTCTGAACAGATGTTTTTTTTTGTTCTGTTTTACTCTCAAGTCCTCTGGCTTGGAAAGTATATGCCCTGCCTTTCCCTCAGAAGGGAATGTTTCTGTATGCCTTTTCCCCCCTTTATCTATTACCATGACTTCTGCACAACATCAAGCAGGACTTTCTTTTTTTGGCCCAGACAGCGCTCGACTCCACCTTCTTTCTCAGTTGGCCAGGGGCAATCATCACAAGTTACCTCACTGGGTGGATCTTCTCACACAAGATAAGGGGCCTCCCATCCATCCTCACTTGCCCACTCTTCACATGACACTGTGTGTGATAAGTTTTTAATCCATTTTAGGCACTTGCTTTGGGTTCTGCTGGAGGCCAGAAAACCACTACTAGGAAATCATATATGTCCAAATGGAAGAGATTTTCTGTCTAGTGTCTCTCTCTCTCTCCATCAGGATCCCCTATCTGTGGGAGTTCCTGTGGTTCTCTCTCATTTGTGTGATCTGTGCTGGGGCGGCATATTTTTCAGTTACATCTCAACTGTCAGCAGTTTCTGCTTGTCTGTCTTTGACTCCTCCTCTGGCCTCTAGTTTGACGTCAAACAATTTCTTAAAGGTATCCTTCATATCAGGCCTCCCAGGAAGCCAACTCTACCTTCCTGGGACATCAGATTTATACTCAAGCACCTTTTGAACCTGCTTCTTCGGCTTCCTTACAACATTGTACTTGGAAGACTGTTCTTCATTTGGCTCTCAGTTCATCCAAGAGAGTGTCTTAACTTCACCTTCTCATGGCAATGTCTCCTTTCTTAGTTTTCCAGAGAGATAGGGTGTCTCTTCATAGTAATCCTTTTTTTATGCCCAAGGTAGTCAATGAGTTGTCCTTTAATCAGTCTATTCATCCTTCCTTTTTTCCTTCGCTTCAGTCTGCCAGTCAGAAGGTTCTTCACACCCTGGATTTGCATAGATACTTCATATATTGTTTGGATAAAACTAAAGTTATTCATAAATCTGAGCAGCTTTTTGTTTCTTTTATCCAATGACTTTGGCTTTGGCTGTTTCTAAACAAACCATCTCTTTCTGGATGTCTAAGGTCATTTATTTTTGTTATTCTTTTCATGGAAAATGTCTTTCCTCATCAGTAAAGGCACACTCCACTTGGGCATGTGCCTCCTCTGGTGGCTTTTTTAAGGATTTGGATACCGACTCTATCCATGAGGCTGCTACTTGGTCCTCTGTTCTTACCTTTACTAAGTATTACAAATTGGATGTTATTTCCAGGACCAGGGCAGGCTTTGCTAGGGCTGTCCTGCATGAGTTTATAGAGGGCTGTTTTATGCCTTCCTTCTCTTAGGCTTTTTGTTTAGCTCTTGTACTCTCCTGTAGGTTAAGAATACTGTAACAGTAATATGGAAAGACATAGTACAGTTGTGTAAAATCTTGCTGTAATGGTAGATGTCTTTCTCTTTACTGTTGCACTATTCTGTCCCTTCCTCCTACCCACCTCTGTTTTAGGTCTTGCCCTGTAGTTTTGTTACCCTCCTGACCAAGGGGGTTTTCTTTTTCTTTTTCCTCCTTCTGGATGCACATGTTCTCCTTGTTCCCAAGGGCATAATGTTCCAAATGGGGCTTTTTCAGTTCTATATGCTTCTGTACATCACTTTTATGCCCTACACCATGCTCAGGGAGCATGTGTGTGACATATGATGCCTGTAAGTGCTAAAGGCTTTGGTATACTTGCCGGACGTTAAGCTATGCTTGTCAAGAGATACCTTAGGTAAAGAATACTGCAACAATGAAGAGGACATCTACTGTTATGGTAAGATTTTATACAACTGTACTTTTACTCATTTCTCACAAAAGTGGTATTAAAATTGTCTTTAAACCAACCAATTTATCTTCTTGGGTTCTTTCAGAGACAATATTTGCAAGGGTATCAGATTTTTTTTTCTTTTTCCAAATGACTACTGTTGGGGTAAAGATAAAATGGAACAAATTCTAGCATTACCGTTTGGATTTGCAATGTTGAACATCATCATTATCTCAGTAATCAATGGCCAGTTGTTGAGCCTTTGCCTCTTCAGTTTTGTCACATCTTTGCCTTGTCAAGGCTTCTGCATTGTCAGATACTCTTCAGATGGGCAAATAGAATTTTTTATCTTTTTTTATTACTACACCATCTGCCAGTCTCATACAGCACTCGGTAAATACAAGACCACAGAAAACATCTAGTTTAGACAAAGCATAAGCAAAGGCCCAGTTACAACCAAACTGGACATCTCACTGGCAACAGCTGCATTTCTCAGCAACAGTTACAAGCTGCAGGATCCATTACCCCTATTTTTGTTTTGTTGTTGCAAAGAGTGGTAATGGATCCTGAAGCCTGTAACTGTGCTACTGGTGATGCCTGTATCTGCACAGACTGCAAATGCACATCCTGTAAAAAGAGCTTCTATTCCTGCTGCCCTTCTAAGTGTGACAAATGCGGAACTGGATGCACCACCAAAGATGACGAACCTGTTGAGAAATGTAGCTGTTTCCAGTGAGAGGCCCAGTTTGGCTGTAATTGGGCCTTTGCTTTGCTTTGTCTAAACTAGATGTTTTCTGTGGTCTGGTATTTACAGAATTGTTTAGTTTGTTTAATTACTTTTTCTTTTCTAAATTTGGAAAACTCTGTGAAAACATGACTAGACAACTTAAACTATGTATTAGTGCCCAAATCTCCCTCCTTGCCAAAAGAAGTATTTTATTAATTTATTTATTTACTTACTTACTTATCCTTTATTTATTTATCCTTTGTTGAGCACATTAGTCCCACTTGGCTAGTAGCCTCTTTTCAGGGGAGATCTAAAGTGGTGTTTATATTACTAGGGAAAATTTGGCCAGGTCATCAGGAAACTTTCCCTACTCTCTTAAATAGGTGCAGTGGGACGTTTTACATCTCAAGCAGATGGGGTCTTGGTTTAACATGTCATCCAAATAGTGGCACACTTAGGAGTGCCGCTCCCCCCTCTTATGCTGCACTGCAGTGTCAGTAATTAATCTACCTGCTGTAGAAATAGAACCTCACAGCCTATTGCACCAAAGGCAAGTGAGATATCTGTTGCATCACTAATATGGTGGCCAGTATTATGGATGATATTTATCTATCACAAGTGTATTTATGCACTGTTGCTTAGCTGACAAGAGGGTAACCATTTATACTGAGAAATAAAATGTAAGGGCCACGTCTTTGAGACTGCTTTGTCAGTCTGCCTTTGAAAGCGATACCAACTGGCAGAATAAGAGCATGCAGGCAAGTCTCTGACTTTCTTCAGAATGGGTGGCAGAACTGTCAAGCCCAGGAAGAAAGCTATGTGGAACTGGAGAATTCAACAGCCTTCCATGGAAATTGTGTGCACATGTGTATATGTGAAAAATAATACTTTGTGTGAAAGGTAGATGTTCTTCATCCCACATTGCTGCAGTCCTAACACTTGGGGTAGTCCGCTGTCCCAGTCGGCCCGAATACCAAAGTATAAGGCTGACGTCGGTCAAGGCGCATTAGTCTGACGTCAGGACGTCAGGGTACAAATGCGCATGACCGACGTCATATCCCCAGTCTTTTTTGCCGCATGGTCCGATGCAGAAGCAGTATTGCGAGTGCAGGTTGGCGTTCTGAAATTTTCTGAAGTCGGAGTTTCAGACCGAATCAAAGTTGGCTAAGTACCCCGTTGGGGAATATTTTGTTTTTTTCTTGCCTCAGTATTTAACCGGATGTCAGAAAAAGTGAATAACTGTATTTCTTGTGGGAAACAGATACCTCATAGGGATTACCATACCTTGTGTATACCTTGCTTAGGGCCTGAGCACGACGTTGTTGGATGTCGCTCTTGTGCTAGATTTAACAAACGCACTATAAAGAGAAGATTAGACTGTGCCAGGTTAGTTTTTGGGAAGCGTTGTAATTATAAAATGCCGTCGGATGCTCCAACGCCCGCTTCATCTAAAAAGCGCAAGGACAAAGCAGCAAAGCCTAGGTTGGAAGAACCGTCTGTCCCGGACGTCGGTTCTTTAGAGGGCTCGGTGGAGCCGGAGGTTCTGCCAGAAGTTTCTTTGGAGTCTCAGGGAGAGACTTTACTGTTACAAGATGTGTCCTCTCAGGAGGCAGGCCAGGCTGAGGGGGCTTCTCAGGTAGCTGTTCTCCCCTCCCTTCCTAAGGTGGTTAGGCCCTCCCCTTCTGTTCCCAAGGCTTCTTCGAGAGGCAGGCCAGGTTTAACTTCAGTGGGGGTTTCTCCTAGTTCTTCAGGGTCTCTGCCTAAGAAACATATGCTTAAAATGGCAGAAGATTTGATTACTATGATTAGAGGTTCTATGCCCCCTCCTGATAAGAGGCCTAGGGTGCAATCTGAGCTTGAGAGTTTTGAGCAATGTTCGGAGGCTTCTGAGTCTTCGGCTGAAGACTTACAGGAGTATCCTCCTTATTCTGATTCTGATGTAGATGATTCTACTCCTTCGGCTTCTCCTCCTGAGGATTTTCCTTTTTCAGAGACTCTTCATTCCATGAGGGAGCATTTTAAATGGGAAGGTCAAGATTTCTCTGATTCCAGGAAAAGGCTTAGGGAATTTTTGTTTTTACCCCAGCATAGGCCTTTGGCTATACCTCCTGTTCTGGATGTGGTGGAAGATGTTTTGCAGAGGCTTCCCTGAACCCTGATTCTTTGCCTCCTGCCCCAGTTAAACCGGATAGGTATTATAGGGTGCCTGAAGCTCATAAGTATCTTTTTAAGAGTCCTAGGGCAGACCCAGAAACTGTTTCTCAGGGGCCTAAAGGTGTTAAGGCTTCTGTTGTTAAAAATCCTGTTCCTCCTGATAAAGAGGCAAGGGCTTTGGATAGATGGGGAAAGAAGGTGTATACTTCTTCCACTTTAGCCATGAGGGCTTTGAATTGCCAGTTCCACATGTTAAAATACCAAAATTATCTCCTTTCACAATTGAAGTCTAAGGTGGATGCTCTGGCGGAAGGTATTGAGTGTAAAGAGTTGCAGGATTTAGTTCATGTTTCTGAACAGGTGGGTAAGCATTCTTTGCAATGTGGTTTTGATGCTGTACAGGCCTCTTTGAGGGTGGCTGCCACTGGTTCTGTTCTTCGCAGGCACGCCTGGCTGAGGGATCAGAATTTGGCTGAGCATGTTAAGACAAGGATTTTGGATGCCCCGTTACAATCTGATGTGTTGTTTGGTTCGCCTGTGGAAGCAGTTTTAAAGAAAATGGAGGACAAGGCTAAGTCTATGCAGACTGTTAAGGATTTTTTGCAGGTTCAGCCTCCAAGTTTAGTAGAAATTGGCCTACTAAGGGGTGGACATATCCTTCTTATGATTCCCAGTCTAGGGGTAGGTCTAGACGTGGTAGGGGCAGAGCTCAAGGTTCTTTAGGCCTAGAACAGGGAGTTCACCTGCTCAGTCTTCTGGTGAGGGCAGGGG
Source organism: Protopterus annectens (assembly GCF_019279795.1). Taxonomy (NCBI): domain Eukaryota; kingdom Metazoa; phylum Chordata; order Ceratodontiformes; family Protopteridae; genus Protopterus; species Protopterus annectens. The sequence continues at coordinate 836,839,551 of NC_056726.1, read as the reverse complement.
TCAGTCCTTTCGTAAACAGACCCAATGACCTGCCTTTTCAGTTGCCAGAGCCTTCTCGTCTGGCAGCACCTTTGGGAGGAAGGCTGGCACTTTTCAAAGAAAATTGGAGTTTAATTACCCAGGACAGATGGGTATTAGATATCATTCACCACGGTTACAGGTTTTATTTCCATACCTTGCCTCCTTTCAAAGGCATGCCAGACATTCCGCCTCTACAAAGAAAAGAGGCTCACAAGCAAATTTCTCTGTTGCTCCAAATAGGGGCCATTCAGCCGGTTCCTGTGCCAGAAAGGGGCCTAGGATTTTATTCTCGCCTGTTCCTAGTACCAAAAAGGGGAACACGTGGAGACCAATTTTGGATTTATCTATCCTCAACACTTATCTGGACATTCCCAAGTTCAAAATGTTGACGTTACAACAGCTTTTACCTCTGCTGGGAAAAGATCACTGGATGGTAACTTTAGATCTCAAGGAGGCTTACCTTCATGTGCCTATCAGACTAAGTTGCAGGAAGTATCTGCGTTTTCGAGCTGGGAATTCTCATTATCAGTTCTCTGCATTGCCCTTTGGCTTATCTACTGCACCCAGAGTATTCACAAAAGTTCTGGCTCCAGTGATAGCTTACTTCAGGCTAAAAGGCATACAAATCTATCCTTACTTGGACGACTGCCTGATTCTGGCTCAAGAAAAGGAAGACCTTTTTAACATTTGGAATATGTGATAGCAGTGCTAAGATGCCTGGGGTATTCTGTGAACGAAATAAAGTCCAGTCTAGTACCCTCTCAAGACATGTGATTTCTGGGTGTGAGACTGAATACAGCAACCCAGATGGCCTTTTTAACCCCGGACAAACAAAAGAATCTGTCTCTTTACTTCCATCAACTATCTCTTCAGTCCGGGCTGACTGCAAGGACAGTCCTTCAAGCCTTAGGGTTCATGGCATCTTGTATTCTGGTGCTTCCCAATGCCAAACTGCATATGAGGAAGCTGCAATGGTATCTCAAGAATGTATGGACACAGCACTGCCAGGATTTGGACACTGTCATTCAAATAATACCTTGCATTCAAAAGGAATTTTTGTGGTGGGCTCAGGAATGTCACCTAAACAAGGGACTCTCTGTGACCCGGCCAGAGGCGAGTCAAATTCTAACGACAGATGCCTCAGACATAGCTTGGGGAGCTCATCTGAATGGAAAGTGGATACAAGACAAGTGGCCTGCCAGACTACAGCATCTACATATCAACATGAAGGAGATGTTAGCAGTCCAGTTTGCATTAATGGCTTTCAAGGAGTTACTTCTTCCAGGGCAGGTGTTGATTCTAACAGACAACACAACTGTCATGTGGTACATCAACAAACAAGGGGAACACATTCTTATCCTCTATGCAGGCAAGCAATGATTTTGTGGGAGACTGCGCTCAGCTTGCAACTAAATCTTCAGGCAAGGTTTCTGCCGGGAGCACAGAACTCCTTAGCAGATGTGTTAAGCAGGCATATCATGGATCCCCACGAGTGGAAACTGGATCTTCATGTATTTCGGAAATTGACAGTGTCATGGGGAACTCCAGACATAGATCTGTTCGCTTCTCCACTAAACCACCAGCTGCCAAAGTTTTGCACGAAAAGGTTTCATCACACAGCTTGGAAAGTGGATGCTCTTTCTTTCATTTGGAAAAATCTTCATGTGTATGCCTTTCCACCTCTGCCTCTCCTCCCAAAGGTACTCCTAAAGGTCAGACAAGACAAGCCAAGAATGATTTTAGTAGCTCCAGATTGGCCTCGGCAACACTGGTACCCATTACTGAGGAGTCTGGTAAGGAAGCCTCCATGGCCTTTACCTTTGATTTCACACCTATTGTCTCAGAGGGACGGTCATCTACTCAATGTCAAGCTTCACTCTCTTCATCTAACAGCCTGGCATATTCTGTTTTGAAACACAGCAGGTCTCAGCTTCCTCAACAAGTTTTGAATGTGATTATGGAAGCCAGAAGACCTAGTACAAGGAAAGTGTACGCAGAAAAATGGAAGAGATTTTTGTTTTGGAGTGCAGCAAAGGATTTGGAGGTTTCTGAGCCTAATTTGAGTGTGGCTCTTCAATATCTTACTGAGTTATTGGACAAAGGTTTGTCTTTCTCTTCCATTAAGATTCATGCTGCAGCAATTTCAGCTCACTATGATTGTGACCCACCATTGTTTTCTCATCCTTTGTTCAAGCAATTTCTTAGAGGGCAAAGAATATAAGACCCCACGTAGAGCTCCTACTCCTGCTTGGGACCTCAATTTTGTGTTGGAGAAACTTACTCTACAACCTTTTGAGCCTGCGGCTACTGCTGAATTGAAATACTTGTCATGGAAGACTGCTTTTTTGTTGGCCATTACTTCTGCAAGAAGGGTTTCTGAATTGCAGGCCCTTATGGCGGTTGAGCCTTTTTTGATTTTCCATAAGGATAGGGTATCATTACGCACTAATCCTTCCTTTATGCCTAAGGTGGTCTCTAGTGTGGCTTTAAACCAAACTATTCATTTGCCTACTTTTTATGCAGATCCCCAAAATAAGGGGGAAAAGATTTTGCACACTTTAGATGTACACAGGCAGTTGCGTTATTATTTAAGCAGGACTAAGGATTTTAGGCAGTCTCAGCAGTTGTTTGTTTCTTTTGCTTTGAGTTCTCAGGGCAAGCCTGTGTCAAAACAAACTATTTCTAAGTGGATTGGGTTTTGCATTGCATTTTGTTATTCCCATCATGGCAAGGAGGTTCCAGCTGGGATTAGGCCTCATTCCACTAGGGCTACTGCCACTTCTACAGCATTTCTAAGGGGGGTGGCAACTAAGGATATTTTGGAGGCAGCTACTTGGAGTTCAGTGCATACTTTCTCTAAGCATTACCACCTGCCTCTCTATTCTAAATCTAGGGCTGGTTTTGCCACGGCTATTTTGCAGGGCATGTTGACAGCTCCAGCTTCTTTATGATTTGCCAGCCTCCCTTACCTCTGCTTTGGGATTCTACCCAAGTGTTAGGACTGCAGCAATGTGGGATGAAGAACATAGTACAGTTTTGTACCTACCATAAATGTAGATGTTCGAAGATCCACATTGCTGCAGTCCAATTTACCCTCCCTCCTTCCCCTCTGTGTTTAGGGGTGGTTGTGTGGGTGGGGTTGTACTTCTGTAAATTTGTATATATTGTACATATATTTGGTACAGGAGTGTTTGGTGTTTTTTGGTTTTGGCCTTATCTTTTTAGGGTCTTCTGACATCTGGGGCAAGAAAAGACTGAGGATATGACGTCGGTCATGCGCATTTGTACCCTGACGTCAGACTAATGCGCCTTGACCGACGTCAGCCTTATACTTTGGTATTCGGGCCAACTGGGACAGCGGACTACCCCAAGTGTTAGGACTGCAGCAATGTGGATCTTCGAACATCTACATTTATGGTAGGTACAAAACTGTACTTTACCATGGATTTTGGGGGCCCTGGGAAATATTGGTTCATGGAGAGAGCCAGTGTGTCCCTGCAAGTTAACAGTGTGCAGTCTAATTGCGTGGTGGGTGGAGATCCATACCCAGGATATTAGCACATATTCCTTCTTTGCTGTTAGTGCCAAGGTAGTATTCTGTGGATTATTCACTGAAACAGACTGGGTAACAGCATCTCCTTTACATTTAGTGGTTGCCACATGCCATCACATTAAGAAAATGGATATAACCACCTTCTAGGTGTTCAGAACTGATTCCTTGTAACACACAATGATGTGCAAGTTTAAGATATGCAGTCACATCACTCAAAAATTCATCAATCTACAAAACAGTTGTAAATAAATGGGAAACTGTGTTTTGATGTTGTCAATACTTAAAGATTTCATCCATTTGTTAATGGATTAATTATGTTGTCAGTATGTTAGGATGTTGAACTGTCACAACTGTTCTGTTAGGGTGCTTCTGAGAATGATGTGGGTATGAGTCTGGAAAAAGATTTTTCAACTTTTTTATTTTTCTTTAAGTGTGTGTATTATCAGAGGGAGATCATGTTGTTTTGGAAGCACAGCTCCCCCCCCCCAAAAAAAAGTGATGATTTAGTAGATTTTTGTAATATTTTAACACATTGTTTTGTTTGGTGTTGTGCTCAATTTAGATATTAGAGGTACGATATTTTGTGCCTCAGGTTAGGGAGAGAAAATATTTCAGTATAGAGTTGGATAACTGACTCGGGCACAGTAAAAAGTGAGGTGAACAAAGAAAGAATGAAAAGGTTTACTGCATGCTTTATAGTACAGTAGTTTTAATATGCAAGTTACCATACTTAACAAGTTTGCTTTATCTTTTTAGGGAATGGTTCAGACCTCAGAGTATATTTACTCTAGGCTAATAAATGATGGAATTTTGAACCAAGCATTCAGCGTTGTTCCAGTAAGTTACTCACAAAGTTTGTATCTTCATATTTTGAGTGAAACTTTTAATATAGCAAATCTGTTCTGTCTTTTAAGTTACTGTAATTTTTTTGTGTACTGGCCTCATAATATTCATTGTATAATTCATACGGTTGCTTCCTTATGAGTGCATTTCTGTCTTGTGACTTATATAACCCTATTTCTAAGAGGATTGCTACGGGTGCCTGTTCATGCTCCTGCATCCTGTGTGTCCAAAGGTATTCTGGTTTCCTAGATCCCAGCTTAACTAGTAGAATGAAGCACCGTCTTGGGTAAGTGCCATGGGGTCTATATCATATGAGCGAATCGCACAAATTGCGAACGCTCATAATATCGAATGTACAGGACCTTGAACTTCCCACACCCCCCGCTAAATATATATTCCAACTCCGAGATCGCACTACAGTGAGGAAAGGGCAGATATCCCATTCTTCACTATACCACAGTCTCAGAAAAAGCACTTTGAGGTCCAGTACGTTCGATATTATGAGCATTCGCAATTTGTGTGATTCGCTCATATGATATAGACCCAGCGCCATGACAAAATGGTTTATTGCATGATGTTGGACTACATGAATTTGAAAGCCATTATCTGGCATTTTAAGTGGCATTTTAGTGAGTTTGTCTCTTATTTCAGATACTATTGCAAAATTCATTCTTCCCAAAATAAGAAATGTTTTTGATAGATAAAGACTGACCCTTATGGTCTTCCAATTTTCTTAGCTGCAGGGCAAGCTGCATATCCTGATTGTTTTTTTTTCTCTCACTGCCCAGCTTTCACAATTGTGGCATTTTGTGTATACTGTTCATTTTGAATTCCATTGCTTTATTTCATCATACTGCCTCTTAAGAAATTCAGAAAAAAATGTTCCAGTGATCCATTACCATTTACCTAAAACCGTATTTCTTCATATCTCCCTTGAGCCAGGTGCATAGAGAAGGGGGAGATGTTCATCAAAATGATCACTGCTGCAGAAGCCTTAGCTACATGGTTTATATCCTGCCAAGAATATAACAGCCAGCCGGTTTCCAAAGTTTCAGGGCACCTGCTAAGTGCCCAAACTATCAGGCAGCTCGAACTGAGCTGACTAAAAGACAAGTCTGGGTGCCAAGCCCTTCAGAGCTTTACTGCAACTTAAGATTACACTCCTCTGAGGCTTTTGAGGATCAATGGTCAGCTTGTTCTGTTCCTTTGCTGGGAAGATAAGTTTCCCTTCGGGGAAAACCTTCAATGTAATAATTTAGGTTATTATTTATAATTTCCTCTTCAGGAAAGTTACTTTAAGGCTAGGACTTTGTGTTTTAAGGGACTGTCATGAGACTGTACTGTACTTTTAAACAGAAGAGCTCTTTTTTCCCTGTCCGTTTAAAAGTTGTTTAAAGTAAATGAAAACAATTTTCTTCTGTGGAGAAACTGTGTTTATTTTACTTTGTGGGACTGGTAAAGTGTTTTAAAGTGCCTTTTACTGTGTTTGTCTGGGGAAAAAAGTGAATTAAATACTTTTTTATTTTTACTGGCATTTGCTGCTTGTTTTCCTCCAGGAAGAAGCCACCATTTTCAGCTTGACCATGGAACAAACCACCACTCCCATGGTCGGTCCTTCTTCCAGCCACAAAAATTGCCACACAGTAGCAGCAATTTGCCTCAACCATAGATGGGTGACTCTGCTGTGACCATTTATTGAACCTTAGACCACTCATCTTTTACTCCGAATCCCACTGATGTAGCACCTACAGCCACTATGGACTGGGGAGTTAGCCACATCCTCTGCGGCTGCTGGGGGTCCCCTTAGTGGGCCAGGGGGAGCCACTCTTGTCCGTCCTGAGAGATGGAACAAGGAAGCTTCCCTGTTTTGCCAGAGTAGTGTGCCCATTCCTTGGGAAGCTGCTGCTGCTGCAATTAATAACACTATTGGCCCCATTTTCTTTGTCAGAAAGAAGTAAAATATTAAGGCTGTATCTACTCTTCCTCAAATTTCCTTAGACAGGAGTAATTTACTGGGTCTAGCTTTGGGTTTAATTCATGCTACTGATCCATCTTATAAGGTAATTTCTGATAAAAGACAGGGATACTTGCCTTTTCTGAAGAGATTCAAGATTTTGAATGTGTACAGGAGGATGAAGGGACAGATAAAAGATTTCTCCTCATATAGCTTAGGTAATCCTTCTACTGCTAGACTTGGTTAATTCCAATCCTACTATTTCTGGTAAGGATGGAAAAATTATTTATAAGCATGGGAAGAACATCTGTGTTTCTGCAACTTTGATTTTCAGAAGTTTGAATTGTTAGGTCATATGTTAAAGTTTGTCTTGACTAATTATGAAAGTATGAGGAAAAATTTGCTTTAGTTAAATTTATTCTGTTGTTCAAGTCACTACTCACTGTATACAGTGTGTGCGTGTATGACTTTGTTGATACTTCTTCAAGGACTTTGGCCACTGGTACTGTTTTAAGGAGGTTTGCATTGCTGCGTTATCAGAACCTCCTGGATGATGTTAAGTTTTTGGCCCTTGTGTCACGGAGGTGATCAAAATGTGCAATAAAAAGGGTAAACTGATACTGGAAATTCTAAAAATTTTCATCCCCCCTTTTCCAAATTTTCCAAGGGATTTTTTAGCTCCTCATCCAATTTTGGTAAGAAACAAAAATAAACAGTCTCAACAAAATGCAGATATGCAGACATTTAAGAAGAAATGGCAAGGGGTTGTGAGAAGAATTCTGGAAACTCAAAACCAAGCTCAGTCCAGTAAGTCAGAATAACTATTTATAGGTTCATAGACTAAGCCGCAGTGGTGCAGCTGTAGTGTTGTCGCCTCACAGCAAGAGGTTCTCCCGTTCGATTCTCGGCTGGAGCGCCTTCTGTGTGGAGTCTGCATGTCCTCCCCGCAGTCGAGTGGTGTTCGAAAGGCATGCGTAAATGGACGTGCCTTCGTTGAAGGTTGGGCATCGAGCTGGCACCTCAACACCATAAAATTCTACTGCCAATCATTAGTGGACTGGAGTTCCACTGTGGCAACCCCTAACCGGGAAAAGCCGAAAGAAGAACAAACAAACAAGGTAGGAACTAGGCTATCTGCCCGAAGGCATTTGTAAGCCTAGCCAGAATGTGTTGGTTTTCGCCACCCCCTAGATTAGTTCCCTGTGTCTCTGTCCAGCAGAGCCATTGAAGTGACTTTTAAGAGACTTTGTTCCCTCCTCCCTGCCTGGGAAGACATGATCGACAAACCATGATGCTTTGCCAGAGATGGTCTGCACCTGTCACCCCTGGGATTCAGGTTACTGGCTAAAGCTCTTGCCACCCCTATAGTGCCTTTTTAGGCAAAGTTCAAAGGATAAAACCACCACCGTAACAGATACAAGCATGCAAAATATGAAGGTAATGCTACTCAATGCTAGAAGTCTAAACCTCAAAATGCACTCTCTCGAGGCACTCCTAAAAATGGAGAACAGCGATATCTGTGCAGTAACTGAGACCTGGTTCAAGGCTCCAGAGAGCACCCCTGCAATACCAGGCTACAATTCTTACCACACTTTTCTGCCACAAAACCAAGACCGAAACACTAAAGGTGGAGGAGTGTCCATATTCACCAAGGATATTCACACCGTCAGGCTAGTTGCCCAACACAATGCATCTGAAATTCTCCAGGTGCAACTAACACTAGGTAAGACTGCAATCCAAATTGTAGCTTGCTACAGATCCCCTACCATACCCCAAGATTCTCACTACACCTTTCTAATCATACTGGAAAATATTAAGATACAACCAAACACCCTAATACTGGGTGATTTCAACTACCCTGCCATTAATTGGGAAAACTACTCGGATACCAACTCCTTTTCCCAACGGTTCTCATAAATTCCAGTGCCCTGGATCAACTAATCCATTGTCCCAACAGGGGCTACAATATCCTAGACCTGGTCATTACCAACATGGGGATAGATGCTCCACACCAGTGGTCACCCCCCCTCATTGGTCAGGTCTGACCATAAGCAAATCACCTTTGACATCCACATCCCACCCCCACTCCCCAGTAAGGAAACCTCCTTAAAAAACTTCTCCAAAGCCAACTTCATGCTACTGAAGTCAGAAGTGACAAACTTACAACACCCACGCAGACGGGATCTGGAAGTTTGACTGCAGAATTCTACACTAAGGCACTGTACAAGCACATCCACTCGTGCATGAATCTTGTCATCCCAAATAGAACCAAGATGCTCTCCTCGAAAAAGAGGAAGCCAATCTGGTGGTCCCCTGCTATAAACAAACTATACAGCAGAAGGAAGAAACTGTTGCAGAAAAGAGGAAAATCCCAGGATGCAAAAAACTCCCTCACCAGCCTCCAGCCTCAATAAGAAGCTGAGATCCCTCATAAAATCCTCAAAAGCTAGTTACAAAAATAAAATTGCCAAAGATTCCAAAGACAACCACAAGGCATTCTATAGTTATGTCAAGAATCTAAATGGCAATGCTCAGATCTGCACTGAGCTACAACAGAATGGCATTAAATATCCTGATCCCAAGGATATTGCCAATATCCTGGCAGATCGATTTAGTGCCAACTTCACCCCCCTCTCACCCCCTAAAGGGCCCATCTCAATACCAAAAGATTGCCAAATTCCGATAATCACGGCCACACAGGTAGAAACCACACTCTCCAAAGCTAAGAATACAGCATCCTTGGGACCAGATGACATCCCAGGCTGTGTACTACATGAACTCCAAAATGAACTGGCACCTCACCTAAGTGTCATGTTTAATCATAGCCTCACCTCAGGCTTCGTGCCCACTGAGTGGCGCACAGCTACAGTTATCCCACTCCACAAGGGGGGATCCGCATTGTTGGATCCCGGGAACTACCGTCCCATCAGTCTAACAAGCCTGATCTGCAAGGGCATGGAGCGCATTATCATGGAACTTATAAACAAAGACATTGGCAAACTTCAAACACTGGACCCCACGCAGTTTGGGTTTGTGAAGGGCCGATCTTGTCTCCTGAATCTCATTGACTTCTTTGAATCAGTCTCCAGAGTTGTGGACGAGGGTAAGGCGGTCCACGCAGCCTATCTGGACCTCACCAAGGCCTCCGACACCATCCCCCACTCTGAAATCATAGATAAACTTACTAAGCTGGGCATAAATCCCTATGTCACTCGATGGGTTGCCAACTGGCTTACTGACAGAACCCAGACTGTAAAAGTAGCCGACTCCAAATGCAGCTCCAGACAAGTGACAAGTGGAGTACCTCAGGGTTCAGTCCTGGGACTACTCTTGTTTGGCATCTACTTCTCTGAAGTACAAGCCAGCACTAAGGGACTCCGGCTAACAAAGTTTGCAGATGACTGCAAAATGGGAGCCATTATTGAATCCCCAAAAGATGTGGATATTCTACAAAAGGGCCTTACAGAAACAGATGCCTGATGCCAGAGCCATGGGCTCAAGCTTAATGCCAAGAAATGTATAGTTATCCCCTTTGGAAAAAAAAACATGTACCCATGAATTACCACATAGGTGGCAGGACACTAAACATCGAAAGTGTGATGAGAGACTTAGGGACACAGGTGGGCAGTGGTCTCACTTTCAATAACCACATTGCCACAACAGTCAGGAAATCCTTGTGTGTAGCACACCTCATCACTAATGGCTTTTCATCCAGAAAAAAGGAAGTCATTGTCCCACTGTACTCATCCCTTATTAGACCCATTATAGAGTATAATGCCCCGTTTGGTATGTACCTCACAATCTGCAACAGCTGGAAAGGCCACAGAAATACCTCACTAAAAGAATCACAGGCCTAAAGCAGATGCCATATGCTGACTGTCTAAAAAAACTCCAGCTATACTCTGTGGCATATCGTCTACTCAGAGGCGATCTCTGCTTAACATACAAGGCCATGTCAAACCCTGAGCTGTTGGACATGCTCCACTTAAAGAAATCCCAATCCCTCAGAGCCACATGCTCCAGGGATCTAAACCTAGTCATCACAATGAACAAAACATGCTGGAGGGATAGGTTCCTGACCCAGAGACTCCCCATACTCTGGAATAGACTGCCCATACATGTCAAGCAGAGCACCTCCTTGGCCCTCTTCAAAAGGAACCTTGATGATTGGATGGGAGATAGGAAATTCACCCTGGGGATCATGTCAGTTGCCCTGCTAGACAGGGGTCCAGAGAAGTAAATATTGTGGGAAGAAATATCCAGGGAATTGTTATGGCTAGGCTTGCATAGGCCCTAGGGCCGATAGCCTAGTACCAACCTATGAACCACTCTGACATCCCCTTTTGTGTTCCAGGAAGTCGGAATATCTACTTCCTTCTTTTCAACAGAAGGTTTCAGACCAATGTGTTCTGAAGCTCATTCTTCAAGGTTACAGATGGCAGTTGGGAGGAAATCCCTCCTTCCCAGGGGGAATTCTTCATCCTTCAGACCAGACTCTTATTTCCACGTGTCTTTCATCACATGCTGTCCTTCAGAGTGATAGAACCAGTTTCACCTTACCAAGTGGGGAAAGAGGTTTTATTCATAGATGTTTATAGTACTGAACAAAGAAAGAAAATGCTTGGAGACCAGTTCTGGATCTTTCTTCACTAAAATTGTGTGTAATACTGCCCAAATTCTAAATGACGTCAATTCACAACCTGTTACCTCATCTTCTTCATTCAAGTTTCTTGTTAACACTACATTTAAAAGATACTTATCATCACATCCCTGTTCATCCAGATGTCAGACATTACTTAATATTTGTGTGCTTGGATCACATTATCAGGCCTCTGCCTTACCATTTGGAATATCTACTGTACCAAGAGTATTCAAAAAATGTCTAGCTCCAGTTAAAGCTCCATGCAGGCTACAGGGTATCCACATTATCTTTGCAGAGACTTTTTTTAAGTGTCAGGAATCTCTCTCTCTCTCTTGCGTAAGAGATCACTTACAGAAGCTGGGATTCCAAGAGAACATTCAAAACTCTTTCTTGACTCCTCCTCACAGGGTTATATTTTGGGGATGTTAACTGGACACCAAAGTTCAAAGAGCTTTTCTTCCACAATAAAAAATAGACCTAGATATAGATCTATTTCTATGGTTTTCTACTCAGACTTTGGTCACTGCAAAAGAAAAAGTACTTCAGGATTTTGGGTCTCAAGGCTTCTGTGATTCTCATGATGCCCCTGGCAAGACTCCACATAAGAAAGATACAGTGGTATCTGAAGTCTCTTTGGTCGTAGCGTCAACACTCATTGTCTTTCAGATCACAGTGCTGGGGTTTGTCAGAAGAGAAATCATTTGGTGGAGACAACAGATCCAGGTTTGCCCTTCTTTCTACTTGGGGTATAAAAATATCTATGTAAACATTTCCAAACAAAAATCCTAAATCTTCTAGATTTTGTTGCATATTTGGAAGACATACATAGATCCCCCTCATTGTTTCTTTGTGAATTGCTTATCCAGTCTCTCTTCCCAGTCCTTTCTAACTTCCAGTTACCATGCAATATTTTATATGCTGTACTAATTATTCATTTCACAACAGCAGGTTCTGTTTTAGATTCTAGTAAAAACTCTACCAGTACTGGTCATTTGTTTAGGGACACCCCCCCCCCCCATTTCTTTCTCTTTGCCTATACTCGGCTATCAGTTTTTTTATAGGGAAGTCAATCTCTAAACTGCAGTCCAAATAAACTCTTGGCATCTTCCCATTCTGTTACCTTTCTTTGTCTAGTTATTTGCTGCCAGTACCTTGGTTCCTTTGCTAGTTTTCTCCAGTAAATTCCAGCCCCCTCCTGTGTATTTTCTGTATCCCTAATTGCAGTCATCCCTCTTGGCAGAATCTCCTTTCTCCATTCCTGTGTTGACTTCGTTCTTAGAATACTTACTGCTATTTTATGAATATAATATTCTGTATGATTGTTATTCTCCTTAAAGGTCTGCATCCAAAATCCCAGTCTCTCCTTGTTTCTTGAGTTCCCCGTTTCATCATAATCCGTTTCCACTTTGAGTTATAGTTTTCTGCTTGTGTTATGTAGAGGAGCCTTAACAGTGTTGCTCTGAAATACCCCTTCAAATCGGGTAATCCCAATCTGCCTTGTTCTATTGCTTATTCCACTTGACTGTTTTTGTAGTTGATGCCAGCAACATATCCAGCACCCGTTTGGGGGTAGTTATCTGTTTTTACAATATTTGAGTTACTATCCTATGGCCTTTTTTACTGGCCATTTCAGCATGTCTGTCCATGGATCCTCCTCTTTAATGCATTTTCATGTTAAAAGGTTTTTGAAAGAGGTTTTAGATAAGAGACCTCAAAGAAAACCAGTGGTTCCGTCATTGGAATCTTAATTTTGCGTAAGAGAAGCTAATACTTACTCCATTTGAACCAGCTAACCTTGCTGACTTGAGGTTCTTAAAATGGAAAACAATTTTGCTGATTACTCTGACCTCTGCAAGAAGTGTACCTGAGTTGCAAGCTCTTATGGTGAGACAACTCTACCTAGTTTTCCACAGGGTTTCTTTGAGAACTAATCATTCCTTTATGCCTAAAGTGCTCTCCAAGTTTACTTTAAGTGAAACTATCCATCTCCCTTTTTTTTTTCTTGAACTAAAAACTGAGGTAGAAATGATACTCCGTACTATGGATGCCCACAGACAGCTCATGTACTGTCTTGACAGAAAATCTTTCAAATTTTCTGATCAGTCATTCATTTCTTGTGAACATAACATGGGACAACCTGCAGCAAAACAGACTATTTCAAAATGGTTGTCTAAGGCTATTAGCTTTTGTTATACTCACCACTACCAAACTATTCTGGGTAGTGTCAAAGCCCACTCTACTGGGACCCTGGCTTCATCTTTGGCCTTTTAGAAAGGGTTGAATTTTAGAAGTATTCTAAAAGAGAAACTCGGTCCTATGGACATACTTTTAGAAAGCACCACAAGTTTAATTCCTTCGGTTGGTCTAGATCAGGCTTTGCTAGGACCATTCTCCAGAGGCTCCTGGACTCTCTTCCTTCCACTTCCCAGATATAGTAAGTTAGGGTAATTTATCCATATAGCTAAGGCTAATGCAGGAGTGATTAAATATGATGAACATAGTACAAATGTGTAAGTAAACTTACAGTAACAGTAGATGTTCGAATGATCACAGCTGCAGTAGTCCCTCCTCCATCCCCCTTGTTTTTTGGTGTTGTTTATGCCAGGGTGTAATTATTTATTTTTGTTTTTCCAAGCATTATCCTTTCAGTGCTCATCCTCTCTCTCTTTGTTGGAAGGAAAGCTCTGAAGGGCTTGGTGTCCACACTTTTTCTTTTAATTAGCTCAGCTTGAGTTACCTGACAATTTGGATGTGTGGAAGGTGCCCTGAAGCTTTGAAAAGCCGGCTAGCTGTTATATACTTGGAAGGATATAACTTGTATAGCTAAGGTTACTGTAGCAGAGATCATTTGAACATCCACTGTTATGGTAAGTTTACTTACATGACCGTTTTATACTCAGTGATGGGCCTGATGATGGCGAGTACAGTGGCACAGTGACTTCACTGGACCTAGATGCCATGCCCATACTTATAAGCTGAGTGACATAGAATGATTTTCTTGCAACTTTAAATACATGTTGGTCAAAATGGATAAATAACTCAAGCAAGCGTTGACAGAGTGAGAAATAACCTTCTATGTGTAAAAAATCCAAGTAATCCGGTCTTCTGAGACAAATAATTCAGTTTATTACACAGATAAACCACGATAAGCGCTTTCACTAACTAGTAGCTTCTTCAGATCACAAACCGTTTGTGATCTGAAGAAGCTACTAGTTAGTGAAAGCGCTTATCATGGTTTATCTGTGTAATAAACTGAATTATTTGTCTCAGAAGACCGGATTACTTGGATTTTTTACACATAGAAGGTTATTTCTCACTCTGTCAACGCTTGCTTGAGTTATTTATCCATTTACTTATCTTTTTTATAAGCAAGCGTGCTGTGGCAGTAATCAGCATTTTTAATTTACCTTTCAACATGTTGGTCAAAAGCCAGGTTACTGTCTACAGAAATCACCACATTGCTGATTACCGTGTTTTATCAATAAGGTTGTTTCCCCCGGGTGGCCGACTTTCCAAAAGGTACTTTAAGGCATTTCTTGGCACGGAGTGTTAAGTCATGGGTTTGGCACCATTGATTTGTCTGTGTTAGCTCTTCCTTTAAGATGCTAGCATCTTGGAGGGGAGTTAATTATTGCTTCTAGCTTGCAGTCATCCGGAAACTTGGTAAGCCAGATTCCCTTGACATTGGCCTTGACTTCTGAAAAATAGATGCCAGAGAGGACTGGACCCAGCACAGACCCCTGGGTGACTCCACTGGTGACTGACTTCCTTGTGGAGATGGTCTCTCCAATTATAGCTTCCTGGATCTTGTCTGTGAGCCAGCTGGCTATCCATTGAGTTGCATAGGGGTTTATGCCTAATTCTATGAGTTTGTTTACAACGTATTGGGGGGGTGGGTATTGTATCAAATGTCTTAGCTATGTCAGAGTAGGCAGTATGTACAATTTTGCCTTTATTCATTGTCTTGGTGACCTCAAAGAAGTCCACCAGGTTCAGTAGACGTGACCTGCCTTTGATGAAACTAGAATGAGTTAGGTCCAGGGTTCGAAGGTTTCCTGTGTTAGTGTTAATCCTTTCTATGACTTTGCAAATGAGACTAGTCAGACTAATGGGTCTATAATTCCCAGAATCCATTAATTGTCCTCTGTTGTGCAGAAAGATGCGTGGTGTCTTTTGCTTAGTTCCTAATCATTTGGATCAGGATTGTAATGTCTGTGCTGGGTTCAATCCCCGTGCCTTGACCGACAAAAGGAATAAACTGATCCTTAAGGGCTTATTGCCAACCTCTGGAACTCAGACCTCTAAACCTGGTTCTTCAAAGGAACATAAAGATCAGAAGTAGCCCAAGAAACTAACCCCCTCAGCCTTCCCGGGGGTCTTGTCTTTCCCACCTGAAAAATGGTCAAAATTATTGGATCCTACATCGAGCGAGAAAAGCTAAACCTTCGGATCTGAGAAGTTCCTCAGATCAAACGCTGTTCACAATAGACATTCCTTCTTCCAGGACCCATGTTATGCCGGATCCCAATGTTTTGGATTCAAAAGAGTCTCTGGATCTGGCAGACATTGTGGAGATCTGCAGCTCCTCTTTTGCCTTGAATCCAAAGGCCTCAGACTGTAGGTCTCGGAGCCATACCCCAGGTGGAGCAAGTTCCCCTAACCTATTACAGCTTCCAGAGTGGCTGATTCCGCAACTAGCTCTGATCATTCATCCATATCCTCCAGGTCTTTCAGAATGTCCAGATCCGAGATCAGCAGAATGATGTGGAGTTGTTGAAGGCTCAGATTGAGATGGGACTGTTGCACTCTCCATCCCATCTTGGATCCGTGAGAGCCCCATTACCTCTAATATCCTCTCCTCTTTCGATCCAACCATCTGCTTCAGAAACTCAGGATCTGGGTACCCAGAGAGAGATGTCATCAGATCAGGGAATAGTCTTTTCCTCAACTCTGGCAGTGCCCCAGACCGCCTTGGCACTGTTGCTGTCAGAGCTAAGTGGGTGCTGGACCCAAGGCGTTGGCGTTGACTCTAGGAGGTCGGTCTCTGCTCCGACCTGATCAGATCTGTTCCTTCCTTCTCGGGACTTCGACTTTTCATAGCTTGGGGCTGGTGTCCTCCATGCCCTTAGGATCTGGGATGGTGTCCACCTTCTCTCCTCGGGCAGTTTCAGCTCCGAGGAGGGAGGTGGAAGGACCCCCAGGTCTGTCAACTTTCCAGGTGGCAGAGAGGGCATTCTCTAGATCTAGAGCTGTGACTCCTCCTCCCCTGGGTGCAACTAATTTCCCTTTCAATCCAAGCCTTGCTGCTACTGATCCTGTCCTTGGTCAGCCTGTCCAAGAGGTCCTCCAGGCCCCTGGTTTACAAGGGGTCCCTCATTCTTCCAAGTCCTCCTCTGAGTTACTTGCAGCAGAGGTACCCAGGAAGAGAGCCACAAGAAGAAACATGTAGACTCTCCCGTGGATTTCAGTGAAGGAGAGGGGTCCTTCTGGTCACCAGTTGAGGACATTGCCTTTGGAGATATTTTAGAGATCCTGAAATGTAAGGGTGAGTGGTCTGTCCAAACCTACACTTTAGAGGAATCGATCTTTCTGGAGGCCTTTGGGACAAGCCCAACTACATCTTGGGTGACTCCACTGGTGGATGAACATATTGACATGGTGTCCCACCGGGCTTGGAAGGAGCCTGACACAGTAGAGCCTATTCCCAAGTGAGAGGATAAATATTTGAGTCCCCTGCTGACAGTCTTCACTGGAGTAAGGGCATCTCAGTTGATGCTATTATAGTGTCAGCAGCAAGCAAGAAAGAGCTGACAGAACAAGGCTCTACCATACACCCCAAGAACAAGGAGTCTCAGGCGCTGGATAGGCATAGGAAGTGTGTTTGCACCTCATCCAACTTTGCACTGAGAGCATTGAATTATCTGGCCCGTTTTGCTCATCTGCAAAGGGACCTGGTTCATGAGCTTACCAACTCCCATTTAGGGTACGTGTAGGCAGAGGACCTCAAAGATGGTGCCTGCCAAACTAGCCACCCTATCCTCACAATCCTCAAAGTAGCTGATGGCGGAAGGCACCGAACTAGCAGCTGGATCAGGCATAGCCCTCAGGCATGTCTCCTGATGGCTATGCCTAACGAGAAGCTGGATCAGGCATAGCCCTCAGGAGACATGCCTAGTTGAGGCTTCCTGGGTTTACAAGACCCTTCAAGGCATCTTTTACCAGTGCCCCATTAGATGGTTCTTCGTTCTTCTGTGTTTGGACCATCAGTCAAGGAGATGCTCACCTGCAGTGAGCAAGAAGGAAAGACCCCTTTCTGCATAGGGATCAAGTTTTCTTCCCCACAAAGTACCTTCTGTAGGAACCAAAGTAGTAGGAAGAAGATGTGGTTCAAGAAATCACAGGGTCCTTTCCAGGATTCTCACAAGGATTCCCTGTCCAGAGGCAGAGGGCAAGAATTTAATGGAAGGCACTGCCCCAGGGGCAGAGGGGGTCCGCAGAATGGGGTTTAAAGAACCTTTCTCAGACAAGCCCTGTCAGTGCTCCTGAAGTGTTGCCTGACTGTTCTACTCTGGAGACAGGAGAAGATTTTCCTTGCTCCTGGATGCCTGGACCAAGATAACAAATGAAAACTGGGTGCTGGACATAATATGCATTCCCTTTTGACTTCCTCCACCTATAAAAAGAAAGCTCCCCAATGTACCACCCAGTCAGAGGCAGCAAGCCCTTCAAGAGGTTCAGAAATTTTTGGAGAAAAGAGCCATCCAAGAGGTCCAAACTGCACAACAAGGATGCAACACGTATTCATGCTTCTTTTTGGTACCAAAAAAGACAGGGGACCTAAGGCCCATGTTAGACCTGAGCAGATTGAATCTGTTTGTCAAGAAGTCGAAGTTTCACATGGTGACGGTTCAGTCTATTCTGCCTCTACTGTGCAAGGATGATTGGATATGCTGCGTAGATCTCCAGGATGTATACTATCACATAAAGATCTACAGATGCTCCAGGAGACATCTGCACTTCCTGCTGGAAGCCAGTCATTATCAATTCAGAGCACTGCCCCTTGGACTCACCACAGCCCCCCAAGTGTTTACCAAATGCTTGTCAGTGGTGGCAGCTCACCTGAGACTCCAAGGATTCCAGGTGTTTCTGTACTTGGACAAAGTCTGCATCTGTGAAGCATCAACTGGATCAAGAATTACAGTTCCTATTACATCTATTCAGCCAGCTGGGGATTATTATGAACATGACAAAGTCAAATTTGACCCCTGTTCAGACCATATAATTCATTGGAACAAAGTTGAACTCTGTCACTTGGGTAGCATCCTTGTCCACTCACAGGGTGCTGTCTCTCAGGCAACAGGTTCAGTCCTTGCTAGACACGCCCAATCCACGAGCAGTTCTCATCTTGAAAGCTCTAGGTTCCATGTCAGCCACCATCTTACTGATTCCACTAGCAGGATTTTTCATGAGAGTTGTTTAGTGGACTCTGTCAGTCCACTGTTCCATTCTGTTTCACCCTTTGAGTTATTGGATCAAACTGTCTCAAGTCTGCTGGTGACATTTTCAGTGGTGGCTCTTCGTGGATGACCTTTATTTAGGGAAGCTGTTCTCTGTTCCCCCTCCAACGGCCACAGTGACCATGGATGCCTCCTTGTTGGGGTGGGGAGGCATAACAAAGGAAGGTTGGTCCAAGGCAAGTGATCCCTGACCAAGATCAAGTTGCACACAAAGATCCTGGCAATGCGAGCAGTCCTGCTATCATTGCAAACCTTTCAGGATTGCCTCCCACAGGGAACGATAGCAATTAACTCAGACAATATGTCAGTAGACTGGTATATCAACATGCAGTAAGGCCATGTGGGTGTGGGACTGGGCAATCTCTTCCAACTGCTTTCTTCTTGCAATGCACATTCCTGGAGAGACGAACATGTTAGCAGACAAACTAACTAGATCCATCTTGAGTCCACAGGAAAGGTCCCTGAACTAAGCAGTAGCAGATCAAATTTTCAGCCGTTGGGGCCTACCTTGCTGCGACCTATTTGCCTCCCCTCTGAACAACAAATGCAGCAGGTATTTTGCTGTGATCCCTCCAAAGGGGGAGTTACCCAGGGATGCTTTAGTACATGATTGCCCCCCCCCCCCGGTCTCCTGTATGCATACCCTCCTATTCACCTGATCCCAAAAGTTCTGCAGAAAACCAGCAGGTTAAGACTATGTTAATCCTCATTGCCCCCCTCTAACCTCATCAGGTATGGTTCCCCCTTCTGTGGTCTTATGCAAAGTATCTACGATGGATACTGGATCCCAGACAGGATCTAATCTCTCATCCAGTGGAACTTCACCGCCCAGCCAATCTCAGATCCCTCAGATTGACCACATGGTTTCTCCACTTCTGCTGATTTTAAGGCAGTCCAGGCTAGCTTTCCCCACTCTGCAACATCATACTTGCTTCGCAGAAGCCTTCTACCAAAACGTTGTACTGTAGCAGGTGGAAGAAGTTTTCCATTTGGGCTTTAGCCAGGAAGATGGACCCTTTTTCAGCTCCAGTTTTTGCCATTCTCCCCTTTCTAAGCTCGCAGTTCCATCAAGGGGCTAGTTTTTTCACAGTTAAGTTGCAACTGGCGAGGATTGCCAATTTTCACTCTACAGAGGACCCATCACCTATCTCCACCAATGACTGTGTAAGGCTTTTATGAAGGGAATTTTCCTACTCAAGCCCCCCATTAAGGATCCTTCTCCATCATGGGATATGACCTTGGTCTTGGAAGGCCTCACTCAGAAACCTTTTGAACCAGCTGCCTCTTGTGATCTAAAGTTTTTGTCTTGGAAGACTTGGTGGCCATTACTTCCCCCAAGAGGGTGTCAGAACTTCAGGCTTTGTCTTCAAAACCACCATATATCAACTTTTTCAACGATAGGATTTCTTTGAGAATGAACCTTTCCTTTATGCCTAAAGTGGCCACTGAAACTAATCTTAACCAATTTTTCCATCTGCCAATTTTTTTCCCTAACTACTCAACAAGGATGAATATGTGCCCCATTTACTCAATGTTCATAGACAATTGCATTTCTGTCTACACAGAACAAAGAACTTCAGAAAATCAGAACAGTTATTCATTTCTTTTTCACCCAGTTATTTAGGCAGAGCAGTGTCAAAAGTAACTCTGGGGGGATGGATTACTTACTGCATGCCCATTATTTATTCATTGAAGGGGATACCACTTCTCCATTCCCCAAAAGTGCATTTCACATGGTCGATGCCCACTTCCTCAGCTTTTTCATCTAGGACTTCTATTGATGAAATTTGTGCTGCAGCATCCTGGTCGAGTTCACATACCTTTGTTTCTCATTACAAATTGGATGTTGTCTCCAGGAATAGAGCATTCTTTGGCTCTGCAGTGCTAAGGCATATCCTTCCATAAGGGCTACTCAAGGAACCATGCAGCTGGGGACTTTGACCCAGTAGTGAGGATGAATGAAAGAGACAACATCAGATTTAGGAGTTATGTACTTACCATAACTTGGTATCTGTGTTGTCTTCTTTTATTCATCCTCACTTTCCACCCTATCTTTCCCTTCTTTTTTCTCAGGAATTACCTGGAGGATACAGGAAACCATAGGTTCCTAGTCTTGAGATCCAGGTTGGACAGTACTATTGTTGTACTAAGTTCCTTTTGCATTGTTGGCATCTTGTTGTTCAGACATCAGTATCTATGTATATATACATGTATTATTCCTTCTGTCGATTCATCTGTTCAGCAAACTCGATCTGAGGAATTGGTGGAGTCACAGGGTATTGTGGGAGTGGGAAGGGCTTGAGACACAAGGTGTCAGTCTTTTGGAAAGGTCGGATCGGATCTGAGGATGGATCTGAGACCCAGTGGTGAGGACGAATGAAAGAAGACAACACAGATACCAAGTTATGTTAAGTACACAACTCCTAATTCCACACACTGCTTTGTGATGTTAAGTACACAACTCCTAATTCCACACACTGCTTTGTGCTGCATTTGAGGCTTTAGACATAGCTTAAGAAGGCCTTATGGTTGTCCTTGTACTGGAACACTATCTTTGTTGGACTTTATTAGTTCTCTTAGCTGGCTGTACAGTTTGATGAGAGAATTTTTATCTTTTTGGAATTATGCTACTAAATTTTAGCTATGACTTTTTTCTTGCATTATACATCCTTTTTTAATTTTGGATTCCACCAGGGTGCCTTGTTTTTTTTTAGTTAGTTTTGGGCTTACTTCTGGTAGACACAGCAACCTCTATGCAGTCATTGACATGGTTGTACAGAGTTTCTGTGAATAGCTCCACATAGGCTGCTGTGTTATCTGGGTTTGGAGGGGCTTGAAATTTTGACTGGTTATTGCTTAATAAAAGGTAGTTTGCCTTGGAGTAGTTTCTGTTTACAGGGTTTGCTGGAGTTACAGAACTGGTTCTTATTTTGAAGGAGTCTAATTTATGGTCTGACCTTAACAGGTAGGACATGACACTGGAAGGAGTGCAGTGTTCTACCATATTTGTGAACACCGGGTCCAGTGTGTTTGTACCTCTATGAGGTGTATGGACTAACTGGTCCAGACAGTGAATGTTTACAAAATGTAGGAATCTCTGTGATTGCATATTTGGGGCCATGTAGGATTCTCAATTTGTAGGGGGATAACGTTCTCCATGAGTATGGCTTTCAGTTGAATGGTGGGTGTCTCCAATAGGTCTAAGTATGAGTTATGGGTTTCATGGGACATAGAGGGTGACCTAATAGCTTGCTAGTATGTGATATGGAACTTTATTTAGTATAATCTGGATGTGGAGAAACTCAAGTGTATCATCCTGTTTAACCAACCAAGATGGATGCTTATTACTGATGAAGATCAAAACACTTCGACTTCTAGTCTCTGTTTGTGCAGTTGCTAGTGTAAATGTGTGTAAGGCACTGAAGCATTGCATTGGTTGGGTATTCTCTGTGGCTTTAAACAATGTCTCGGTAACTGCACAGATGTCCACGTTCTGTAAGATGAGGAGAGCTTGAAGGGAGTGCAGCTTCCTGTTTAGACTCCTGGCATTGAGTAGTAAAACCTTCATATTTCCTTGAGTAGATGTTGGAAGATTTGGCAATTTTGCATTGTCCTCCCTTATAGAGCCTTTTTAGACAATGTTTAGCCAATTTTTGAAAGCTTATTGGGGTGCGGACCATCTCTGGCAAAGCACTGTGATATGTTAGCCATGTCCTGCCATGCTGAAAAATATTGTATCCCCCAGAATGTCACCAAAAACTAAGCCAATTATTAAAATCAATCCACTTCTGTTCGTATTGTGGCATCATTGTTGGTGAAGGTTGAATGCTGTTCATTGCTAAGCACATACCATCCTGTGACACATAGTCTGAGAGTACCATAATGTCTCTCTTTATATAGTTTAGGGTGGTACATATCAATATATTTACACCTACATGGACTATGATTGAATCATATTGGTACCTGTGGTGCAGTGGCTTTTCCTAACTTGGTGCATCCTACTGAATGGTATTTCTTCTTGTTTAGCCGGGTGAGTGGGGCATCAGTATGTTGTACAATGGAGTCCTCTGTGACTAGAAGTCCTAGCTTGTGTATTGGCTTGCCTTATGGGCTTGATAGTTGAGGCTCTGCTGGGTGTGGCTGTAGGTTGAGTGTTAAGTGTTGGTTCTATGGATTGTTTTGGGGTTTGCTGAGGATAATTTTTGAAGGTGGAAAGATTGGCAGGTCTTTGGGGTTCGGGAAGATTGCATTTAAGGGCCTCAGCATAAGTTGTTCTGTGTGGTGGGTGTAGTGTGTGCGTTTCTGACAACCAGATTGTTATGAGTGTTTGTACACAAGAGTTTTGCCTCCAGAGACATTGTATTTACACATTTCTCACATACTATATTTGCTTCTTTGAGGATTAAATTGTTGTCAGTGAACATTAGACAATCCTTACCTGAATCCTTATCTGAATATACCCATGTCCACCAAACTCGGTGTGGAGAAATTGGGAAAGTGCATATCCATGATGTTAGATTCTTTATTTGGTGAGCCACAAGGGTGTGGTTCACAAGGGGTTAGTAGTGGGCTGAATGAGGGTGCTTTTGTGGCTAGAGACTAGGCTAGGCTATGCAATTCTAAATTTAAGGGACATTCCTCCTCAACACGCAAACTAGCTGCTCTATTGCTACTCAACACACACAGTACTTGCTCTACACTCATCAAGTTACTGGTACAATTTCAGAGGTGTTGTTATAAGGAAAATTTGGTTTCTAGATGTCTGTATCTATACAGGACACTACTAACTACTCCTGCACAATGGACAGTGGTTCACAAATGCTTCAAATTTATATGTGTACTTAAAACACAGGAAATTAGCTTCTGAGTCTTCTGGCCAATAAAACAACTACACTTACAGCTTTCTTATGTATATCCCAGCTCAGGTAGACCAGGCCACCACCTGCTTCAACTACATGGAGTATCCTAGTCCTCTTTTTGTAAAAGCACAAAGATTGCATGAGAGTGTAATGCTACCACAAAACAATTTAAAACTACCTATACAAAGTGATTTCAAGTATTAGGGACCTTTAAAATTATGAAGCAGTAGCACTCTAAAAGAGTTAACTGAAGTGCAAAATAATAAAATAAATCTCTTTTCTGTCAAAGATGGAGGAGGAGTAATGCAGGACCATCTGGGAGTTCTGGGAAAATGAGCATGAAACAATTTGTAGTAAAAGACATTTTCAAGTGTAGTACCAGTTTTCTTGGAGGACACTCAGTATTATGGAAGCATGGAAAACAAGGGATTGGGAGAGTGCTTAAACGGCTTACCCAACAGATAATAGCAGTAAAAGTGGGGAAGGAGAGACTTTGGAAGTCCGATTATCGTAAAGGATGTAGGATGGCCAGAGGCACAGGGTTTTTAAATGACAATAGGAAAAGGGAGGGAGAGTTGGGAAAAATTCAACCCTATATTGTTAGAATTTCATAAACATTAGCTTAATGCCCAATAATGGAGCAGAATATACAATACTCTCACTACTGCAATTCGACCTCTGTCCAATGTACCTGACTGTACAGAAATTTATCAATAACACTGTTCATGGAAAAATGCAGTAATATGTGACTAAATGAGGCTCAAATCTGGCAGTAGTTCACAGTTCTTCCACAATTGCAAATGAAACTACAAGTCTAATGTCCTAGAACAAACTGAAAATGCAAGCAGATAACTTTTTCGGCTAAAACGTGGAAAAAAACAGAAAAGCCAAAAAAGTATCAATACACAGGTCACAACTTAAAATATTCAAGTAGAATTGAACTAAAATATATTTTTTTTCCCTTTTTGATGAAAAACTTGATCTGAAGTAGGGACTTCATTTGTCAGCAACCTGTGGGTCTTGGATCTGATATTGGATCTGAGCCGGCAATAATTTATACAACTATGGATCCGAGCTCCTAGCTCCTCCCCTCACCCATAATCCCCTGCCAACCCCAATTGACCTCAGATCTAGTTTGCCGCTTTTAGAGAGACAGCTGGATTGCAGAGCTCCTGGCGACTTCAGATAAGTTGTTAAAAAACTTGTTTAAAAAAATCAGAAAACCTTTCCTGTTTAACTTGAGTGTGTGTTTACGATCCCTTTAGGTTAACTTTTACCTCTTTTAATTTTAATTTTTTTAGTGTTCCTCCCCTCGTTGGTCGTAGTGTGTGTGTGTGTTGTTTGTGTTTTGGGGCCTGGTGTATGTGTGTAGTCCTTTCCTTAGAAAATGTCAGAGGCCCCAAAGCCCATCTTTTCTAAGTGCACCGAGTGTGGCCATAAGCTTTCACCGGCGGATGGCCACACTCAGTGCATTCGGTGCCTCGGGGTTGAACACCTGTCCTCAGGATGCACGATTTGTGCAGGGTTCAACCCCAGGGCACTGAAAGAGCGGAAGTCGAAGCTGGTCCTGGCGGGACTTTTGCCCCCGGAGTCGGCTTCGGTCTCCGCTACTCCCGTGGCACCTCCCCAGCCCGTGGTGATAGCCACTCCTGCCCCCCTTTGTCCAGCCGGGATTCAAACTCCTACTAAAGCGCCGGAGGATAGGGAGGCCAGGAGGGAAAAACGGAGGGAGAAGCACCACAAGCGGCGGGCCGAGGCCTCCGCTTCGGCCCCGCCAGCTAAGCGGGCTTCTCCCTCCACGGCTTCCAGGTCTCCTCCTCCTTGGCTCTGATCACCTTGCTTCTCCCCGGGACCTGAGGAGGAGAACTGATCTCCGTCGAGGTCATTGAGGCGGCACTCCAGGCCTGCCTCGGTGGCCTCGTTGAGATCCACCTACAGCCTGTCTGACGCAGACTTGGACCGGATGATGAGAAGGTTCATCCAGACCCAGCTGCAGATGGGAGTGCTCCTGCTTGACATCCTTTTTTGCTCCGATAACTCCTTCTCCGACCCGCTTCTCGGGTTCGGAATGCTTGGAGCCGGGCAGCGTTGGAGCCGAGGGTGGGTTGGCGCCTACAGTACTGGGTACTTTGGATCCGACCCTGCCCTTGAGTCTGTCGGTTCCATCGTCGGATCCAACCTCTCGGAGCCGAGGCCTGAGCTTCGGATCCGAGGGATTCAGTGTGCCTTCGGCTCCGTCCAGGTCGGAGCACACTGGTCTGTCGGATCCGACGGTCTCGGCTCCGGTTCCGATCCCTTCATTGGATCCAAGTGGGAGTCGGCTCTCGGAGCCCAGGGAGAGCGGCTCCCCCTAGGCCTTCGATGTAGTGGAGAGGGCTCTGTCGAGAGCATCCAGACCCCCGACCCTTGTCTTGGCTCTGCCCTGCACTTTCCTCTCTGCTGGGCCAGGCTTCCATCACCTGGCCACAGGGACAGCCTGCTTCAATGTCCCAGGTTGTTCCTTTGGAACAGGACATTGCTGGCGAGACCACCTCAGACAGCCCCCCCCCGAGGATGTGCCTCGCAAGCACAAGTGTAAGAGGAGGCACGTGGACTCCCCCAAGTCCTTAACAGAGGACACGGACTTGGATGAAGAGGAAGGCTCCCCAAGATCACCCCCCAAGGATGTCTCCTTTGGAGACATCATGGAAATGCTTAGGCTCAGGGGGGGGGGGGTCTGCCCCCAAGGCTTCCTCTGACGAGTCCGTGTTCCTGGAGGCATTCGAAGCAGGCCCGTCTACCTCTTGGGTGTCCCCTTCAGCCGACCCCTTGGTGGACCTTGTGACCACTAGGGCGTGGAAGGAGCCGAACACTGTGGAGCCTATTCCCAAGTGCCCAGACAGCATATTGAGCCCCCCCGCAGACCGTCCCCACTAGAGCAAGGGTCCCCCTGTAGATGTCATGTTGATGGCGGCAGCCACTAAGAGGGAACTGGCTCAGGAGGGTCCCTCGGTCCATCCTCCGATCAAGGAGTCTCGATTGATGGATCACCTTGGGAGGCGGGTATTCAGTTCAGCGACCTTCTCGGTAAGGTCTCTGAACTACATGGCACATGTCATCAGGATGCAGCGCGATCTTATCAAAGAATACACTGCTTCCCCCCCCCCCCCCGGAGTCCAGGTCGGCGGAGGACAAGCAATTGTACTCCACTCGTATGGCCACTCTCAGATCTGTTTCCAACACCTCTATGCGGCTTCTGTCTCGCGCTACTAAGGGAGCCGCTAGAGCCAGCAGAGCGGGCCTAGTGATGAGGCGCCAGGCCTGGCTCTGACATTGTGACTTCGTGGAGCCCTTTAAGGCGTCCCTTGCGAATGCCCCCTTTGATGGTTCTGCCTTATTTGGCAAAACCGTTTGCGAGACACTTGTCCAGAGCGAGAAGGATGGGAAGACGCTGTCTGCCATCAGAGTCCACTTCTCTGCTCCCCAGAGGTCCTTTTCCAAAAACCAAAAGGGACAGAAGAAGATGTGGTTCCGGAAATCGCAGCATTCCCAACCTGCTCCGGACAACCAGTCCTTCAGTGGCAGAGGAGGACGGGGAGGATGCCGCCCTAGTGGCAGAGGGGCACCAAGAAATTTTGGGTCCAGAGAATCCTTTTCTGATCGGCCCACACAACAGCCCTGAAGGGTTGCCCGACTGCTCCACTCTGGAGGCAGTCGGGGGGCGTTTTTCGAGGCACCTGGCGGCATGGGAGTCCATTACGTCAGACCGCTGGGTGCTTCGGATTATATCCAGAGGTTACAAAATCCCTATGCTTCATGTCCCCAGACTCAAGAACCTCCCCGATGTACCACCCGATCAGAGGGAGGCTGCAGCCGCGGAAATCCGGCAGCTGCTCAAAAAAAGGGCCATCCAACCCGTCCCCCCAGACCAGCTCGGATTAGGGTTTTACTCCAGGTTCTTTCTGGTGCCAAAAAAGACGGGGGACCTGAGACCAATCCTAGACCTCTCCCTTTTGAACCTGGCAGTAACCAAGGAGAAATTCCGAATGGTCACTCTTCAATCCATTCTCCCCTTGTTACATGAGAATGACTGGATGTGCTATATAGACCTCAAGGATGCGTACTACCACATCTTAATGGACAGGCGATCCAGGAGGTTTCTCCGCTTCCGGCTGTGAGCCAGTCACTATCAGTTCCGGGTCCTTCCCTTTGGCCTCACCACAGTCCCCAGGGTGTTCACCAAAGTTTTAGCAGTGTTAGCGGCCCACCTGAGACTCCAGGGAATGCAGGTCTTCCCGTACCTGGACGACTGGCTCCTTACCGCCCCAACAAGACATCTACTCTGCTCAGCCAGAGATTTTTTTCTTCGCCTAGCTCCCCGGTTAGGCGTTACAATCAATATGGACAAGTCCTCCCTTGCTCCAACACAAGTGATAGACTTCATAGGGGCCAGGCTGGATACAAGAAGCCTTCGAGCCTACCTCACCTCGGAACGACTACACAACCTCAGTCTTCATGTGCGGGCCATCCTCCAATCAGAAGCTCCTCCCACGGAATTGGTCCTCAGGGCACTGGGCTGTATGGCAGCGGCGATTACTCTTCTCCCATACACTCGCCTAAACATGAGAGTATTACAGTGGACCCTCCAAGTACAGTAGTCCTTCCAGCTTCTCCCTCTTCACCACCCTGTCTCGATCAGCAAAGCTTGCAGGAGGGCCCTGTTATGGTGGCTGCATTCCCCAGACCTCCATACAGGTCGGCCCTTCAGCGCCCCACCTCCCCTAGTCACAGTGACCATGGACACTTCTCGCCTCGGGTGGGGGGGGCATTGCTCAGGCAGAACAGTCCAAGGCACATGGAATGACTCAGAGACCTCCCTGCATATCAGTGTTCTGGAGATGAGGGCAGTGCTGTTAGCATTGCAAGCACTTCACAACCTTCTTCCCGTCGGAACCATTGCGATACAGACGGACAACATGTCAGTTGTCTGGTATATCAACAAACAGGGGGGAACCAGGTCTTATCCTCTATGCAATGAGAGTGTGGGAATGGGCGATCTCCACCAACTGCTTTCTAATCGCAATGCACATTCCGGGACGGTCCAACATCCTGGAGGACAAACTCAGCCGCACTATTCTTTCCCCTTACGAGTGGTCTCTCAACTCCCATGTAGCAAAGCAGATTTTTGCAAAATGGGGGCAACCCTGCTGCGATCTTTTTGCCTCTTCCTCAAATACAAAATGCGACAACTTCTTTGCCCTGATTCCCCCAACAGGGGAAGCCCCGAGAGACGCTCTAGTGCATGCTTGGCCGCCTGGTCTACTTTATGCCTATCCTCCTCTTCCCCTGATGCTAAAGATGTTACAGAAAGCCTCTTGTTTGGGGAGCAAGATGATCCTCATTACCCCATTCTGGCCTCGACAAACTTGGTTCCCTTACCTGTGGTCTCACTTGGTGAATCCTCCCTGGATTCTAGATCCCAGTCCGGATCTGATTTCCCACCCATCAGGCTTGCTGACCCCGAACCTGGACAGCCTGAAGCTAACGGCTTGGCTGCTCCAGTTCCACTCTTAATTAAGACTCCCGGTATCTCCTCTCCGGTCAAAGCCATCTTGGTGGCAGCGCATAAACCTTCCACCAGAAAGGTTTACCGCAGTAAATGGAAGTGCTTTTCAGTTTGGGCGGAGCATCATAATGTGGACCCCTTTACTGCTCCACTGACGTCAGTTTTGGACTTCCTTACAGGGCTTTTTCATCAAGGGGCTAGCTGTTCAACAGTCAAGGTACAATTGGCAGCCATCTCACATTACCATGTAGGTCACGAAACTGGTCCCTTGATGTCAGTTAAACTATGTAAGACCTTCCTCAAGGGTACCTTTTTGCTTAGGCCCTCGATCAGAGAAGCCATACCCCCTTGGGATCTATCGCTAGTTCTTCAGGCCTTGACTGCTTCCCCCTTTGAACCAGCTGCCTCTGCTGATCTTAAATACCTGTCTTGGAAAACAGCTTTCCTAGTAGCCATCACCTCTGCAAAAAGAGTTTCAGAACTTAAAGCTCTTTCCGTAAAACCCCCTTATTTGTTTTTTCATCAGGATAGAGTGTACCTCAGGACCAGTCCATCCTTCCTACCTAAGGTGGCCTCAGAAACCAACATCAATCAGTCCATCAATCTCCCTGTTTTCTTCCCTAATTACCAAAATAAAGGAGAATACAAGCTGCACTCGTTAGATGTGCACAGGCAGCTGCGTTTCTATATTCATAGAACCGCTGGTCACAGACAATCTGATCAGCTGTTCGTCTCCTTTTCTAAATTCAATTTGGGTAAAGCTGTTTCGAAGGTCACCTTATCACACTGGATTTCCCAATGTATCCGTCTAGCTTATGAGGCTTCTGGGAGGCCCGCACCAAAGGGTCCATGCTCACTCTACTCATTCCGTATCTACTTCTACTGCATTCAGATCTAGAGTCCCTTTGGATGATATTTCTCGGCAGCTACTTGGGCCTCATCTCATACCTTTATTCACCACTACAAGTTGGACGTCACCTCCAGAGGTAGAGCATCCTTTGGCTCCGCAGTGCTCCGGAACATCCTTCCATGATGGCCGCCCGAGATTCAGGTAGCTGGGGACTCTGTCCTACAGGTTGTTGACAAATGAAGTCCCTACTTCAGATTTAGAAGTTATGTACTCACCATAACGTTCCATCTGAGTAGGTGTCTTCATTTGTCTGCAACCCCCCCCTCCTTCCCCCTGGCCTTCAGAAGAATTAGTATTATGCCTGCCTTTTTGGGATACCCTTTCAGGTATATAAGAGGGCAAACTTGATCTGTGGTCAGTTGGGGTTGGCAGGGGATTATGGGTGAGGGGAGGAGCTAGGAGCTCGGTTCCATAGCTATATAAATTATAGTCGGCTCGGATCCGATATCGGATCCAAGACCCACAGGTTGCAGACAAATGAAGACACCTACTCAGATGGAATGTTATGGTGAGTACATAACTTCTAATTTCTCATGGTTTAGGGCTTTCCACACTCTGAGTATTGCATAGAATATCTCATAATTCATAAATGAATGAAGGGAGAACCCAAGCATCAGGCAATCTTGGCCCCCCCCCAACCACTGTGTCTTCCAGGAGGCAGAGTTTGCAGATACCATCAATGCAGTCCTGACAATCATGGAGAATTACCAGCCAGTTCTTTGAATTCTTTAGCTTAGAGGACAATAAGCAAGGAGTAATGAGTTTTGGTCATGGACTCAGATAGCTACTTTATAAGGCAGTTTGATGCCACAGGCTGCACTGAA
The DNA here is from genome assembly GCF_019279795.1 of Protopterus annectens. Lineage (NCBI taxonomy): Eukaryota > Metazoa > Chordata > Ceratodontiformes > Protopteridae > Protopterus > Protopterus annectens. Next base: position 836,808,883 of record NC_056726.1, on the reverse strand, counting down.
TGGTTATTTGGTGTAAGTGGAGCACCTGGAACAGTCCTAGATGCTAACTCTTACAGGAGCTAAATAACCATATTTTTTCTTTGAAGAGAGGCAGATGTTTATGATGTCTTGCCTTCCTAATTCTGAAATTGATAAGTTTTTTTTTTCCTATCTCAGACTTCAGTGACATTAATAAGCACATTTGATTTACCAGATTTTAGATGTTGACACTCTCCATGGCAGTGCAGTCCCCACATGAAGCTTTGATGGTGTTGCTGAACATGGTGGATGCCATCTGGCACAACAGTTTCTGGGGATCTTCACAGGAGGGTCATTTAGATCTCTTTGGGTGGTGTTCATTGTCAATGCATTTGGGCTGCCCTGTGCACCCAGAGTGTTTACTAAGAAGCTTGCTATAGTAGTGAAGGCCTTGCAAAAAAAAGACATGTATTCCCTTAATTGGGTGGCTAGCTTCTGTGACCCTGCCAAGGGAATCACAGATAAACACCCTTGTTTTGGATACTTTCATAGTTACAGGTTCTGCAAGTAGCCATATACTGACAGAATTCTTATGTTGTCCCATAAGAGAGAATTTCCTTCCTCTGTGGTACCGTGCTAATTAGTGAGTGATGTAAGTCTTAAAGCTCTCCTTTGCACAAAAGTAGTGATGGGATTGAACATATGTGATGGGAAAAAATATGACAATGCATTCTCAGTGACATCAGTAACATGTACTTACTAGTATGTAGCAGAAAATGTGAATTCTCTGGACTGGATAATAAATCTTTGGGCCTATGACCAGTCGTGCACTCTGTTTTATAAGTATTTATTTTATTTTATTTATTTTACATTTGTTGACTGGGCTAGTCTAACTGGATATATGTCCATTTTCAGTAGAGGCCCGGGGAGAAAAGCTCCAAGCATCAGCAGTGACAAAGAATACAGTATATAGTAATAGTCAAGTGAATTACAGTACATTGTCTACTGTGGTCCGAACAAAATTGTTCTGAGTCAATGTAGTAGGTTTAAGATTAAAATACAGAGAGAAAAACAAAAAAATATATATATATATATATATATATATATATATATATATATATATATATATATATTTTGTACTGTGAAGGAAATTGTAAATTACAGAATAGGCAGCATAGAATAGTAGAGAAGATAAGTATAGAGAGAGCAAGAAGGGGAATGAGATATCAGTCAGGGTTAGAGCAGGGACAAAGCCAGTGAGTTTTAAGATGATGTTTAAGATGTTTTTTAAATAGAAAAGTGGAAGCAAGGGTAGAAAGTTCAGTAGGAAACTGGTTCCAGTTTTTACCTACTGTGTTGGAGAAAAGTGAGTCACCAGCTTTGTTCTTTGATTTAATAGTGGAAACTAGGAGCTTATTAGCTGAGCGTAATGTTGCAAGATTTTTGTAGGGAATAATCAGATTAGTGAGGATAGGGGTATTGTTAGTGTGGTAAAGAATCTTTTGGGTGATAAGTTATTGACAAAGTAGTTGGTTCTGCAGTTCTAGCCATCCCAGTTGTTTGAGGTTGAGACAGTGGTGAGTTCTAAAGGGGGTGCCAGTGGCAAATCTGGCTATGTTATTATAACTGGTGGAAAGTTTGGTGAGGTTGTTTTTAGATAGATTGGTATATATAGCAGAAGCATAGAACAGGGTAGAGATAAGGTGGGCCTGGGCAATAGTTATTCTGGCTGAAGGGGTAAGGAAGGGTTTGATTCTGTAAAGGGTGCCTAGTTTTTTGTTGACAGACTTTATTGTAGAATCAATGTGGTCATCATAGCCAAGGTTGTTTTCAGTTGTTACTCCTAGTAGACGGGTTGTAGTGTCTGGGGATATGTTAGTTGCATTGTTTCAGGTTATTGTGAAGTACAGTTGGGGTGATTTTTGAGTCTGAGCAAAGAGCAATAATTTAGTTTTTTTTGGGGGTTCAGGAGGAGGCAGTGCTGCATGAACCAATTTTCAACACTGTTGAATACAGCTTTGGTGAGGGACTGGAGAGAGACTATGGTCTTGGCTGAACAAATTAGAGTAGAGTCATCTGCATATTGGATGCAGGGTGGCTTGAGGAATTTTGGTATGTAGATCGTTAATAAACAATGAAAAGAGTAGAGGTCCTAAAATAGAGCCTTGGGGTACTCCAGTGTTCACAGGGAGGGATGTAGAAGGATTATTATCCCAAAGTACTGCTTGCTGTCTGTTTTCCAGATAGGAATAAACCAAGTAGCCAAAGAAGATCAACTAATAGAAGGAGGGAAGAATGGTAAGGCTTGATTTTGAAGAAGCAGAGAAAGTGTAGTGGTTATGGAATTTCTGTGCCTTTTTTTTTTGTAGTACAATGATTTTGATCTGTTGAATCCCACCATAACTGACAGTGAGCTGTTAATGAAAAATATAACTGTATATTAACTTGTAATGAAGCAAACTGTATTTTTCTGCCACTAATAACATTTCCTGATTGTCAGCACGTTAAGTTGAAATTTACTGTGATCTGAAGCATACAGTGTTGTCTTTGTAGTGCAACCTACAACATCTGTTCAGGTGAGGAGAGGGGAGGTATTTAACTTCTGATAACCTTACATATTTATTTTATTTACAGTCTGAACATATGACACACAAGTATTATACTGCACTTGCTTGATGCATTTGCAAAGGTGTGGCCACCTAATGAGCAACCTATGCTGCCTTCCTTGTACTGACTGGTGAAAACTTTTGAGAAAAGCATTATTCTACAGCCTTCCAGTTAGCTTAGTAGAAAGGGCACAGATGAAACTATTTTACTGTAGTCTTCACAACTGTGCAGCTCTGAATGCAGGTAGAAAAAAGTCAAAATATTGTATTACCCATCGTCTGACTTTGAAGGCTTCTTTACTGTAGTTAACTATCAGCAGCTCCTCTTTTCATATTCTAGCTTAGCACATTTCAGAATGTTCTTTAGTATGGGTGATCTTGAGTGTGCAGACTTCCAAATGTCATGCACATATTGACATAATGGCCTAGGCTAGGAGGCCATTCTCAGCCACTGCTGCGAGTTCTTTTCTGGTAATCACAGAGGTCAGATCACATTGGCAATGTATTCATAACTCATAAAACCTTTCATGTACTTCAAAACAGAAAACGTCACTTAAGACTAAACTGGCTCCACGAAAAGCAAGAATCACTGTAAAAAATTCAGGAGGCAGTACACAGGCCGAATATATAAAAATAAACAGTTTTATTGTAAGCGCTTTCACGTTGTCTCGTACAGCACTTCTTCAGACATTAATAATATCTTGGACATTCACAGATTTAAAACAACGTGTTACCAATCAACACAAAGCCACCCACTAATGAGAATGGGAACTGTGGAAGGTGCTTAGTAAAATAACTGGCAGGAAAGTCCGTTCAATGATATCTGCTCATTGATAGACTGGATAAAACAGTAAGAGGTCCAGAGGACATATGTTGATCAAACCAATATCCATCCTAGGTTGTTTGCTAGATAGCCTCTCAATCCTTGCAATGTTGCCAGGTGTTTTTCATATAGCAAGAGGTTAAGGTCTTGCAAGTTGTTTGCTGCCAGTGAGAATAATGTGGATGGAGCACTCCAGGCAGCCACACTGAGGGAAGGCAATGCATTCCAGGGTGCCAGTGCAGGGCATTCAACACCTTAGCATGATGAGATTAACCATACCTTGCAATAAATTTACCAGACTTATGGAGACGAAAGAAACAGAATGGCAGTTATTATTAAATACAGCAAAGTACCCTTGAGATAAATGATTACTTAGTATTAAAAGAATTCTCTTCTTGAAATTGTATGTTTATTACTTTCATGTTTAGTGAATTAACTTTGTCTTTTATGTGTTCCGCTCTTTTAAGTCTGTCTTGTTTTTTCATGAATGAACTCTGCATATTGGCATTGTGGTATGCACTTGAATCCACCTTGGTACAACTAGCGGCTATCTCAGAAACTACTACTGTCTAATAGTACCTGTAGTCCACTGCTGCTGACTGGTACAGGCCAATATGCATCATATCTTGTCCTTGGCACTGAGCTCGCAGTCACTGGTATGGAATTTGCAACTTCAGATCCAAGTAATGTTTCATACATATTATTTGTCCAGTTTCTATGATTTTTTTTGTCTGCCAGTCTTGACATCATTTTGGGTTAGTGGTTCAAACAAAGATTTATTTGTTAATTTACATATTTATTGTACAAGTTCCTTTGACAATGTTTGTTGTTCCTAATACAAGACTTTTTTAAACACCTTTATTGAATTATCAGTTAAGACATAGGCAAACATACATTTATATAAAATAAACCAAACCATGTTAACATGATCCATGTTACAAACATTATATATCATATATGTATTTTGTAGCTATCATCAAGCCAACATTACTTAAATTGCTGAATTCCTGCTTTCCCTTAAATCTCACTCTTCCTCCCAAACATTATTCTGCAGGTATTGTTCCCACAATTTCCATTTCTTCTGTGTAATTTGCTCCGACCCTGTAGATCAGTATGTATGTGTATACCTTTAAGAAGCTATCCAAAGGCTTGCACTAGAGTATAAATACTGAGCACGTGCGAGCCTGACTGCCATTTTGTAGTTAGCTGTTGAGATGTAAGTATGTATAGATGTATGTAAGCTCTGCTTATTAACTTGTTCATTCTGTGCAGAGTCTGCATGTCCTCCCTGCAGTAGAGTGAATTTAAAGTCATGCAGGTAGGTGCCTGCATTAATGGGTGTGCCTTCTTTGAAGGTTGGGTGCCAAGCTGGCAACTCGGCACCATAAAAATTCACTGCCAAACATTAGCAGGAGTTCTGCTGTGGAGACAAAATCGGGAAAAGCTGAAAGACAGTTTTATTCGTATTTAATGATGCTGCTGTCGACCCTGATGTGTTTATATGTATTAAACCACCTGAACGAAACCCCAAGCCTTCTTGTTATATGTATTAGAGACGAATGAATGACATACCTTTTTCTAAAGATCCCGCTTCCTGTTCTTTTATCTTTGTTACAGTATTCAGTATTTCAATTACAGCTGGTTTAGACTTTGATTTTAATTTTCTAATAATTGCTTTTTGACAGCCACCAGAATTAAGCTTAGCAAGGCCTTTCTATGTCTAAGCAATTCAGATCTTGTATCCCAAGAATCATTTCCTTAGTTATACCCATTTGCTCACCCAATATTTCTGGTGGAGTACTCTGCAGGGAGTTTTTGAAGTCTGCCAACTCATTACACTCCCAAAACATATGTTCCTAATTACCTATTTCTTCCTCATCATACCCTCCAGTATTTGCCATGTACCTGAGGAAACATTATTTGGAGTTTGCTTTTGGTACAAAAATACTAATAAGAACACATCTGAGCAAAAATTTTAAGTCTTCTATACTTTGTTGCATACTTGGGAGCCATATACATGTCCTCCCATTGTTTCATTGTGAATTGTTTATCCACTCTCCCTTCCCACTCTTTTCTAAACTCCTCTGATTAATTCCTTCCATGCAGTATTTTATATGCTGCACTAATTATCCCTTTTTTAACAGCAGCTTCTGTTTTAGTGTTAACTAAAAACTCTACCAGAGCAGGTATTTCAGTTAGGATTCCCTTACCCCTTTCTGTTTTTTATACTCTGTTTTCGGTCCCTGATAAGGGAAGGCATTCTGTAGCCTGCATTCCTAATGTCTTCTTGGCCTCTTCCCATTCTATTACCATTCCCTCCCTAGTCATTTGCTCCCAATACCTTGGTTCTTTTGCCAGATTTTTCAAAAAAATTCCAGCCCCCTCTTGCGTATTCTGTGTACCCCTAATTGCAGTCATCCCTATTGGCGAAATCTCTTTTCTCCATTCTCATGTTGCCTTAGATTTTAGAATACTTTCTGCTACTTTATGTATTTAATATTCTTTATGGCTGTTGTTGACCTTAATGATCTGTATCCAAAGTCCCACTTACTCATTCTTTCTTAAATTTTCCTCCTGTTGGAAGGATCATTTTATCCCACTTCACCCTTGTCCTCTTCCCTTCCCAGATAAATTCCTTCAACTCTTTATTAATTATTGCCCATGTCTCTTCTGGTTCATAAAAGTATGCTTGACCTGCATATAAATCTAAAGGGACTAAAATATTTTCACTACTTGTACAGTTGATATAAAAAGTGTACACACCCCTTTTAAAATGCCAGGTTTTTGTGATATAAAAAATGAGACTACAGTAAATCATTTCAAAACATTTCCCACCTTTATGTGATCTATAACCTGTACAATTCAGTTGAAAAACAAACAAATCTGTTAGGGGAAAAATATAAAAAATAAAAAAATGTACAAAAAGCTGGCCATCAATTAAAGATTAACCCCAAATAAAGTTCAGCTGTCCTAGCAGGATTTTTCTGACATTTACTCAGTTGCCTGCTACAGCAAAAGCCATGGTTCACAGAGAGCTTACAAAGCATCAAAGGGATGTCATTGTTGAAAGGCAATCAGTCAGGAGAAGGGTACAAAACAATTTCCCCAGAATTGGATATACCATAGAACACAGTGAAGACAGTCATCAAAAAGTGGAGAAACTATAGGACAACAGTGACATTGCAAAGAACTGGACATCCCTCCAAAATTGATGAAAGGACAAGACAAAAACTGGTCATGGAGGCTGCCAAGAGACCAACAGCAACACTGAAGGAGCTGCAGGAATTTCTGGTAAGTACTGTTTGTGTACTACATGTGACAACAATCTCCCATATTCTCCATATGTCTGGACTTATAGGGTAGGATTACAAGATGGAAGCTTTTTCTTATACAGAACATCCAGGCCCAGCTAAAGTTTGCAAAACAATACATCAAGTCTCTCAAAAGCATGTGGAAAACTGTTTTATGGTCTGATGAGACCAAGGTTGAACTTTTTGGCCACAATTCCAAAAGCTACGTTTGGCGCAAAAACAACACTTCGCATTACCAAAAGAACACCATCCCCCCGGTGAAGCATGCTGGTGGCAGTGTCATGCTTTGGGGTTGCTTTTCTTCAGCTGGAACTGGGGCTTTAGTCAAGGTGGAGGGAATTATGAACAGTTACAAATACCAGTCACTTTTGGCCCAAAACCTTCAGGCATCTGCTAGAAAGCTGAAGATGAAGAGGAATTTCACCTTTCAACATGACAATGACTCCAAGCATACATACAAATCAACAAAAGAATGACTTCACCAGAAGAAAATTAAAGTTTTGGAATGGCCCAGCCAGAATCCGGACCTAAATCCAATAGAAAATCTGTGGGGGTGACCTAAAGAGGGCCGTGCACAACAGTGGCCCTCACAATCTGACAGATTTGGAGCACTTTTGCAAGGAAGAGTGGGCAAATATTGCCAAGTCAACAGGTTCCATGCTGATAGACTCCTACCCAAGAAGACTGAATGCTGTAATTAAATCAAAAGGTGCTTCAACAAAGTATTAGTTTAAGGGTATGCACACTTATGCGACCAGCTTATTGTACGTTTTTTATTTTTTATATTTTTTCCTCTAACAGATTTGTTTTTCAGTTGAATTGTACAGCTTATAGGTCACATTAAAGGTGGGAAAAGTTTTGAAATTATTTATTGTAGTCTCATTTTTTTATATCACAGAAACCTGGCATTTTAAAAGGGTTGTGTACACTTTTTATATCCACTGTATAAGTAGTGAAAATGTTTTAGTCCCTTTAGATTTTTTTTAGAAAGTGGCATTTTAACAGGGGTGTGTAAACTTTTTATATCCACTGTATATTACTATCCATATCCGTGAACAGTAGCTTCCAGTTTCTCAGTTTATGTAGTATCTTTTGTTTATTCTCTTCTCACATATCCTTAGCTGCCATAACAGAACCTTTTTAATCCATACTCCTAAATACTTTTATCTTATTTTGTCCTCATAAGTATTGGTATTGCTGGACAAATTCATGTGTGGGTACATACTTTACAGCTATAGCTTTTGTTTTATCTTCATTAATTTTATATACCAAAAAGACATGAAACTGTCTCAAGATGTTCCACAACACAGAGATGTCCTTTTCTGGCTTTATCAGGTACAAAATAATACTGTCTGCAAATAAAGCCAGCTTGACTTGATTAAAATAACAGTTGTATGCTTGAATTTCTGAGTCTCTTATTTTCTTCCCAGGTGGCTCAAAATATAAAGCAAGTAAAGGGGAAAGAGGATACCTTGCCCAGTTCCTCTGTTCAGACACAATTGTCAGAACGGAACCCTCCTACTTTAATGTTCCAGTACTGTTGTCAAATGTTTGCATCCCCTCCACAAAACCACATTGATCTATATCTATCAATTTTGGCAACATATTTGCCATTCTTTTAGCTATTGTAAACACTTTATAATCATGGTTTAAAAGTGACATGGATCTGTATGAAGCTGGGTCTTATGGGTCCTTAATGTCTTTAGGTATTACAGCCACCACAGATTTCTTCAGGATGATGGTGCTCCCCCTTCTTTTAAAATACTGTTTAATAAAACCTTGCAGATCTTTATCATTTTCTTCACTTCTAGCTTCCAGGCTTCCACCAGGATATCATCTCTTCCTGGTAACTTTCCTGCAGTTTGATTGTATGTCACTATTTTATCTCATCTTCTCCAATCTTAACTGTTAATTGTTGAGCAACATCTACTTTTAACCTTGGTATACTTAAGTCTTCCATAAATATTTGCATTTGTGCTCTTTCTTGATTTCTACATTTCTCTGCTTTATATACATTTTCATAAAAATCTGAAATATCTCTGATACCTTTACAAGATCTGTGTTTTTTTTTCTTGGTATAAGCCCCCTCAAATTGGCAACAACCCTTTCTACTTTGTGTTGTCGATAAGTCATTGCACTAAATGTTTATGTTCTCTGGAGTTATTGTCAAAGAACAGTTGCTTGTTATCCAAATATACTCTTTTCTCTTTAGCACTCAGCAGTTGTGCCTCTTCTTCTTCTGAGACATTTCATAGGTTCATAGGTGTGTACTAGGCTAATGGCCCTGGGGCCTTTACAAGCCTAGCCATAGGATTACCCTGGCATAGTGCCACTTGACCTTAGTTGCCAATGCCTCTGTCGATTAGAGCTACGGGAGTTATCCCCGGGGTGAACTTTCTGTTTCCCCATCCACTCATTAAGAATTCTCTTGAGGAGAGTCAGCGAGGTGCTCTGCTTGACATGTATGGGAAGTCTATTCCATAGCATGGGCAGTCTCTGGGTTATGAACCTGTCCCTCCAGCATGTTCTGTTAATTGTGGTAATGAGGTTGAGGTCTCTGGAGTGTGTGGTGTGGAGGGATTGGGACTTCTTTAGATGTAGCATTTCTAACAGAGCTGGGTCAGACATGGCTTTGTGAGTGAAGCAGAGCTCGCCTCAAAGTAGACAATATGAGACAGAGAATAGTTGGAGTATTTTGAGTCTGTCCATGTACGACAAGTGTTTAAGGCCTAGGTTCCTCTTTGTGAGGTACTTTTGCAGCCTCACCAGTTATTGCAGGTGTCTAGTGAGGTACATGCCAAATGGGGCATTGTACTCTATGATTGGCCTAATGAAAGAAGAGGAGAGGGAGACAATGGCCTCTTTCTTCCTGGATGCAAAGCCCTTAGTAATGAGATGTGCCACATAGAAGGACTTTCTGACCACAGTGGGAATGTGGTGATCAAAAGAGAGGTTTCTGTCAACCTGTGTTCCCAGATCTCTTATAACACCTTCTGTGTTCAGTGGACTACCATCAATGTGGCAATTCTTGGGAACCGGGTTTTTCCCACAGGGGATGACACATTTTTTGGCATTGAGCTTGAGGCCATGGTTCTGACACCAGTTGTTGGTCTCAGTGAGGCCATTCTGTAGGATGTCAGCATCACTTGAGGAGTTAATAATAGCTCCCAACTTGCAATCATCTGCAGACTTTGTCAGGCAGAGTCCCTTCGTGCTGGCCTAGACTTCAGAGAAATAGATACCAAACAGGAGAGGACCCAAGACCGAACCCTGTGGGACTCCACTTGTGAATAGTCAGCAGTCTGACTTGGAGTCACCTATTTTCACACTGGGGGTTCTGTCTGTGAGCCAGTTTGCAACCCACCTAGTGATATAGGGGTTGATGCCTAGCTTAGTTTTTCTATGATTCTGGAGTGAGGAATGGTATCAAAAGCCTTGCCAGTTCAAGGTAGGCTGTATGAACCACCTTGCCTTCATCCACAGCTCTGGTGACTGACTCAAAAGAAGTCGACCAAGTTGAGCAGGCATGATCTACCCTTCCAAAACCAAACTGTGTGGGATCCAGAGTTTGGAGATTCCCTGTATCCTTGTTTATTAGGTCCATGATGACGTATTCCATAGCTTTGCATATTAGGCTCGTCAGGCTAATGGGGCGATAGTTCCCAGGGTCTGTAGTCGCTCCTCCTTTGCGGAGAGGGTTGACTGTAGCAATGCGCCATTCGGTAGGGACAAAGCCTGAGGTGAGGCTGTGATTGAATAGGGCGCACAGGTGAGGTGCCAGTTCACTCTGTAGTTCATGTAGAACACAGCCAGGGATATTGTCAGGTCCCACAGAAACAGTATTCTTGTCCTTGGACAGTACTGTTTTAACTTGTGCAGCAGCAATACTTGGTGCCTGGCAATCTACTGGTATTGTGATTGGTCTGTTGGGTGGGAGAGAGGGGTAAAGTTGCCACTGAATCTGTTGGCCGGTATACTGGCAATATCTGTTGGCTCGGTATAGGAGGTACCATTGTGCAGTAGCTCAGATCAAAATCTGGGTATTGCCATGGAAATTCTTTACATAACTATAGAAGGCCTTGTGGTTGTCTTTACTATCTGCTGCAATTGTGTTTTCATAGTTAGCTTTAGATGATTTGATGAGGGATCTCAACTTTTTGTTGAGGCTGATAAGGACGTTTTTCCAGTCCTGGGACTTCACCTTATTCCGCATCAGTTTCCTCCTTCTGTTGTAGAGTTTGTTTATGGCAGGAGACTACCAGATTGGCTTTCTTTTTTTGGAGGAGAGCGTCTTGGTTCTATTGGGTATGGCGAGATCTATGCATTTGTGTACGTGTTTGTACAGCGCATTGGTGTATGATTTGGCAGTCATACAACTATTTTCCGTTTGCATGGGTGCCGTGAAGTTAGCCACCTCTGTTTTTAGGAGCCCAGAGTTAGCTTTGGAGAAGTCTTTCATGGTGGTTACCTTTTCAGGGGTGGGGGTGGGAGGGATGTGGATTTCCAACGTGATTAGTTTGTGGTCAGATCTAACGAGGGAGGAGCTGACTATTGGTTTCGAGCAATGGTTGCCCATGTAGTAATGACCAGGTCAAGGATGTTGCTACCTCTAGTGTGGGTACAAGCTGGTCCAGGGCATTGGAATTAATGAACTCCAGGAAACGTTGGGAAATTGTATTGGTAAATGAGTAGTTTTTCCAGTTAATGGAGGGGTAGTTGAAGTCGCCTAGTAAGAGAGTGTTAGGTTGGACCCTAATATTCTCCAGGGTGCTTAGAAACGAGAAGTGTGTGTCTTGAGGACATGGTTGGGGACCTATAGCAGGCTACGACCTGAATCACTATTTTATTCTGCAGTACTTTAACCTTTGTCAGCCCCTTTAAATAATTCCTGTTACTTCTTAACCATATCTGTTTTTTTTTTATTTCTACCCTGTTTTTAAACTCACTTTCATTTTATCTCACTCACTAGTTATAACTTCTGAAAAAAAATTCTTGAATAATTTGCAGTACCCATTCCTTAAATTTCTCACTTTTTTTAGTAAGTAAGCGGGGAAGTGCCAGTGCCTCATTTTACTTCATTATCCTGCATTTTTATCTTGGATGCTATTGGTGCATGATCTGAAATAGTTATTGGATGTGTGTCAAAGCTTTCAATTTAATGCATATGCTCCTTTGAAATATAAGTTCTGTTTAGTCTAGTCCAATTATTGTACCTTGGGAAATAATATGTAAATTCTCTCTGAGTTCCTACTACTGAATTCACATTTTATGTTCCAAATACTTTCATAAATTTCATCAGAAATGTACCCTCTTCAGTTATATTTTACTTTCTAGGTCCCCATATGCATGTTCTTTGCTTTAAATCAAATTCCAGTCCTCACCTATAATTAATATTCCCTGCTGAAAGCTGATTATTTCTCCCAAAATATTCTTAAGCTCCATAATAGAAGTTTTAGGTGAAATATAAACACATGCCGTCATAATCCTCCTCCTCCCTTACCAGTAGCCCCTTACTACCGCAAATCTACCATTATTACCCTTTTCCTCTTCTATAAGTGCTCCTTTTTTGTCTGTGATACTCTGCTGAATATCCAAATGTGTCTTCTGTAGCATTGATATTTGCGCTCTGCATTTATTGATATAATTTAGTGCTCTTTCCTTTTTGTCTTTACATGTGAGGCCATTCACACTCCAAAATAATATGGATAGAGTAGCCATTTTGATAAGAGTTATTATTCTCACCTGTTATATATAACTGCTTTTTTTAAATGGTTAAATTACATGCACTCACTAATGTTTGGCATGTTGATCTTTTATACATTTGCTTCTTGTCATCTCCATTTGAACCTATGTCACATTTTACAAGATTTTTATTTTAAAGAAACCCTCAAACAAAAATAAAACACCCCTAAAGTACACTAGAACCTGTTAACTTAAAAACACACACAAAAACCTGTAAATCTTCAAATAATGAAGTTTAACCCTACTGATAAAAACAATTGTCCCAAATTGATAGCTGCAACCATAGGCATTACCTAACCTAAAATGAAGGTTAGCCATGCTAAGACGCATGTTACAGCTTGCTCTCCTGCTTACTATAATTTCTCTATCTTCTTGTCTTATCTTTATTCCCATTCCAGTTAAGAAAAAAACAGCTTGTATGCTTTCAGAAAACATTCACTTTTAGCCTTAAAAGTGTTCTGGCATTTATTGCCTAACCCTGTAGTCAGTCTGTCTCCATGGAAACATAAGAACAAAATGTGCAGCTGCCCTCAGCTGCAGACTTCTCAACTCACATTGAACATTTATTTGCTAAAGGAAAACTTTTCATTACATTTAAGGTTGTCTTGTTTACTTGCTTACACAAAAAATGTTAGTAGATGAAGCATAGGGCCTTAATCCACACATGCACCTATGTAAAAGTAAAAACATGTCAACTGAACATATACTACAATTTGCGTACTTTTACACCACATCCCCACCTCATTAACCCATTGTTACAGCATATTAACTTAAAAATCATTTTTTTCCAGCGTTTCTTCTCTTTTTTACAATGTAGTGCCTACATTTGTTAAGATTAAAAAAAAAAACAAAAAAGGTACTTGCTTACTTTAGTATCTTTTTCACATACAGTAACTGGAAATGCTTTCTTATATAACATACAATGTTTATCATTAAATGTTTTATGCAAATACTGTTAAGAACAAATTTTGTTTTACTTAATTACTTTTTCCCCCTTCTACTTAATGTCCTTCCAAACATTAATGACATGAAGTGGAGTATGTGCTTTTCGGTCTCCCACAGGTTTAACAGAAGTCCAGTCTTTCCATTTGTTCTTGTAAGTCCATATTTCACAAATGTGACTGATACTTTATAATCTCACATTTATTCACTAATTTATAATCTCACATGTATTCACTAATTTGAGTGTTGCTGGTCTTCTTCCTGTTCAGCTCCATCTCCCAACTCCAGACTCTGGTTCAAGTCCAAGATACTCCAGAGTTGTCTTCTCAATTCCTGTGCTTTTTTCTCTCTCTCAAGCATTTTCCTTTGGAATATTGGAAAATGTTTCACTGTTAAAGTCTCTATGTGAGCTTTATTATCAAAATAATGAGAAGCAGAATCCCATTATGTTTGATGGCTTGCATTTTGTTGAACAGACTTTTGTATTTCCTCCTTAGCTTGTTCTGTATCAAAAAAGACTTTGCTCCTCCAGGAAAAAAATATTTGGAAACAGCTAGATACTGCAGCTTGAATCTCACACTTGTTTCTGAACATTTCTGAATTGCTGTCATAAATATGCTTCTCTTCTGCTTGATGTACAATGAGTAATCATATTCCAGAAGCACTTTACTGTCTGCAGTTTTTAATATTTTGCCCTTGCATCACAGTTTTGTCAGGATCAACTCATTCTGCAGGTAGGATTGCATCTCTACTAATACAGGTCTTGGCTGCTTTCTCATGTCCAGGTTTGGAGCATACACATGGTTTGCCCTTTCAAATAACAAATGATGTTGTGGAATACCAGTCAAGTTGCTCATCTGAGCTTTCATAAAATTAGTACAGTCTGTTCCTTCCAATTTCTCTGGTACACCGGAAAATCTCAGTATTTTCACCACATGCTCTCTCCTCTAAGTTTACCATTTTTGAAACCGCTTTTCTTGAGCAGTCTCATACTCTGCCAGCCTTTTCTTCATTTTGTCCTCCGATTTTTGTAGTTTTACCCAGTTCATCCAAATTAGAAGTTATGTACCTACCATAACGTTCCATGTTAGTTGTCTTCTCTCGCCTTCTTTTTTGCTGGATGGGTTCAGAGCCGATCATCGGCTCCGACTCAGCACTTGCTAAGCTCGAGAGTCACTTTTACCAGCTCGAGGCAGCCCCATATCCCATGATGCAAGGCGGTAAATGCCCAGATCTCGTTTGGTACCTAGAGGGAAAACTACCTAGCATAAAAACTTTCCACTAAGGAAAGAAGAGCAATAAGCCTAAAAAGGCTGTAAGGGGAAACCAGATAACTAAAACCAGAGCTAACTGGTGCCCAAAGAAACAAAATCTTCCAGAGCCAAGGGAGATCAAGGTCTGTCCAGGCAAGGGGGCTGGAGGGAGGGTCGCAAGAAAGAAGGCGAGAGAAGACAACTAACATGGAATGTTATGGTAGGTACATAACTTCTAAATGTTAAGTTGTCAATCTCGCCTTCATTCTTGCTGGATGGGACCGCGTCCCTAGCACCTCTATCCTGGGTGGCTCAATGGAACAGACTCTTGAGAACTGTGGAACCAAAACTGGCTCTATCCCTGGAGGCCAAATCCAATTTATAATGAGAAACAAAGGTATGAGGAGTGGCCCAAGTGGCTGCTGCACAAATAGTATCTAAGGGTAGCCTAGCCTGAAAGGCTGTAGAAGTGGCTAAGTCTCTAGTGGAATGTGCCTTTCGTTTTGAGCACAGCTGTTTGCCCCTAAGTTGATAAATTTCGGAAATGGTGGAAGATAGCCATCTAGACAAGGTCACTTTGGAAACAGGAAGACCTTTCTTATTTTCAGCATAAGAAAGAAAGAGCTGATCAGACTTTCTGAATTGTTTTGTTCTGTCCAAATAATATCTTAGTTGGCGGTGAACATCAAGATAATGCAATTTTTGTTCGGATCTGTTGGAGTAATTAGGAAAAAATACAAGGAGATCAATAGATTGGTTTAAATTTGTTTTTGAAGCAACCTTGGGCAAAAAGGATGGATTAGTTCTCAAGGATACTCTGTCCTTGTGGAAGACCAAATATGGGGGACGAACAGAGAGGGCATGAAGTTCTGACACTCTCCTAGCCGAGGTAATAGTGACAAGGAAGAGTGTCTTCCACGAAAGAAACTTTAGTGAGCATGAAGCAGCTGGCTCAAAGGGAGGAAGAATTAAGGATGTCAGCACTAGATTTAGGTCCCATTGAGTAGGAGGACTCCTGACAGGAGGTTAGAGGAGAAAAACTCCTTTCAGAAAAGCTCTACAAAGCTTGTGGGACATAATGTTGTGATCTGCAAACCCGACATGAAAGTTCGAGATCGCAGCCAACTGAACTTTGGCCGTGGAAGATGAAGAACCCGAGTGAAAGATTTCCGCTAGAAAATCCAAAACTGCATGAACAGGGGCAGTAAAGGGATCTATGCTCCTTGATTTCACCCAAAGGGAGAAGAGTTTCCACTTGCTAGTGTAAATCCTTCTAGTAGAGGATTTAAGGGAAGCCACTATGATATCCCTAACAGGGTTAGAGATCATAGGAAGCCTGGCTAAGGAAGGAAGTGGAGCAACCAAGCTGTGAGGTTGAGAGAAGGAATGGACCGATGCAGCTGACCCGATTGGTGGATCAGAAGATCTGGCACTGGGTCCAGATGCCACGGCTGCACTAAAAGGTGACGATGGAGGAACGGAAACCAAATTTGTCGAGGCCAATACGGGGCAATGAGAATCATTTTGGCTCTCAAAACGGTAGCTTTCTGGAGTACCTGTGGTATCAATGGAAAGGGAGGAAAGGCATAAAGAAGTCCCTGGGGCCAATCTTGGGTAAGAGCGTCTCTGGGGGGATGGCCCGGAAGTGGGAAGAGAGAGAAGAAGGCTGGGCATTTGCTGTCTTGGGGAGTAGCAAAAAGATCGCAACATGGGTGGCCCCACTTCTGAAAAATCTCCTCCACTATAGATTGTTTGAGAGACCACTCGTGAGGCATGAGTATAGCTCTGCTCAATCTGTCCGCTAAAATGTTGGTTTTCCCAGGGATATGCGTTGCTACTAGAAACCGATGAGAGGAGATCACCCATTGCCAAAGTCTGAGAGCCTCTCGACACAAGGGGTAGGACTTGGTTCCGCCCTGCTTGTTGATGTACCACACTACGGACATGTCCGTGTGAACTGCAATTGTTCCCAAGGGAAGAAAGTCATTGAGGGCTTGCAACGTTAAAAGCACTGCTCTCATCTCTAGGACATTTATGTGCAGGTGGTATTCGAATGGTTGCCACGTCCCATGAACCATCCTGCCCTGATAATGACCCCCCCCCACCCGATCAGGGAGGCGTCCGTAGTGACTGTGGCTACCGGGGCCGGTGAAACAAAGGGTCTGCCCTGATGAACCTGGGGAGAAGAAATCCACCAGGATAGGTGGTTTTTGCAAGTTTGTGTCACCAGAATTTGGTGACGCATGGGAAGTTGTTGGTAGGACCATTGGGTGAACAACATCCATTGAAGGAGACGCATGTAAAAGCGGGCCAAAGGAAGAAGAGTAATGGCAGCTGCCATGAGGCCCAATACTTTTAGGACCAGTCTGGCTTGCACTTTTTTGCTGGCAAGGATGATCCGCACATGGTTTGGGATATCTAGGATTCTCTGGCTTGTGAGGTTTGCTGACATCCGAACAGTGTCTAGATTTGCGCCTATAAAAGTAATAGACTGGCAGGGCAATAAGGAGGATTTTTCTTAGTTGATCGAAATTCCTAATTGAGTGCAGAGATTTAGGGTGTAATCCCTGGCTTGGAGAAGTTGATGCCTGGTGGTGGCTGAGAGGAGCCAGTCATCGAGATATGGAAACACCTGGAATCCTTGACATCTCAGGTGAGCCGTGACCACCGCCATGCATTTGGTGAACACTCTGGGGGCTGTAGTGAGACCAAAGGGCAGGGCTCTGAATTGAAAATGACTGGACCCCAGCCGAAAGCGGAGAAACCTTCTGGAGCGTCTGTGGATTTTTATGTGATAGTACGCATCCTGAAGATCTATTGAGCACATCCAGTTGTCTTTGCCCAAGAAGGGCAAAATCGATTGAAGTGTGACCATCCGAAATCTTGTCTTTTTCACAGACTTGTTGAGTCTGCTGAGGTCCAATATTGGTCTCCAATCTCCCGTCTTTTTGGGAACCAAAAAGAACCTTGAGTAGATTCCGGGCTCTGAATGGTCTGTTGGAACTGGCTGAATGGCCCTTTTGTGTAGAAGCTTTGATACTTCTAATTTTGCGATTTCCCTTAGACCGGGTGGAACATCTGGAAAGGAATTTTTGTGAGTGAAGGGACTTTCCTCGAAAGGAATCTTGTAACCCTCGGATATGATCGACTGTACCCATTTGTCTTGTGAAAGGGAAAGCCAGGCTTCTGGGTACAGCGATAATCTTCCCCCGACTGCCTCCAAGGATGGACAGTCGGGCAACACCTCAGGGATGCTGGAAGGGCTTGTCAGAGAGAGGCTCTCTGCTTCCCTGGTTTTATGGACCCCTCTGCCCCTAGGGCGGCGTCTGTTATTATTATTACCCCCTCTGCCCCTAGGGGTAAACTGACCACGTGTGTCCGGCGTGACTCCCTGAGATTTACGGAACCACATCTTTCCGCCCTTCTGTCCATTAGGGTAAGGCCTAGAAGGGGTGGAAAAACGGACTCCTACGGCAGAAAGAGTCTTGCCGTCTTGCTCACACCTGGTCAACGTATCCTTCACCTGAGGACCAAACAATGTTGATCCATCGAAGGGAGAGTTTGTGAAGGACGCCTTAAAGGGATCTGCAAAATTACAGAGCCGCATCCAGGACTGATGTCTAAGAGCCACTCCTGTCCCTGCAGCTCTACTCGCTCCATCTGCTGCATATGAAATCAGCCGCATGGAGGAGTTGGCTATGGAGTTAAGGATTCCTAGCTGAGAAGCAATCTTGTCCTGAGCCCCTGCAGCTGTAGGATCCTGTACTACTTCACCTAATTCTTTAAGGATGTCCCTTTGAAGTCTGGTGAAGTGACATAAATAATTCAGCGAACGCATGGCAAAGGTTGCTGAGGAAAACATCCGCTTACCATACCTGTCCATGGTCCTAGAATCCTTGTTAGGAGGATGGACTGGTACGGAAGGATCTGCAAGTTCCTTCTTGGTGGCGGCCGCCACCACCATGGCATCAACAGGGACACCTTTTGTAAGAAATTGTTTCTCGGAAGGGGCTGTAATAAATTTAGAAGGCCTCCTGGGAACTGTTTCTACGGAATCAGGAGATGCCCACGCCTTCCGAGCTATCACCTCCATGAGGGGGTCGAAAGGCGGAGACACCCAGGAGGTGAAGGGTCGAGATCCGAACGCCTCTAGGTATACCGACTCATCCTCGGAGGGATTAATGGAGGGCCAGTTTCCCCTCTGTTTTAGGAGTTCTAGGATGTCTGAAAAAGAGACATCCTCAGAGGGGGATCTTGGGGACCCCTCCGACTCATCTAAGTCGGTATCTGAAGTAGTAGACTCAGGGGAGTCTAGGTGCTTCCTCTTACAGGTCTTCTTACGCGGAGGATCTCCTGAAGGATCAGGAGAATCCTCGGAAGAGGGGGTTCTTCCCAGTGGGGAAACCTGAGGCGGTGGATCTCTCGGTCCGGGAGCAAGAGAGTGGGAAGAGACATCTACAGGCACCGTAGAGGGAGGAGCTAAGGGGATAGACTGCTGACTGAGCCCAGGGGCCAGCACACTCCTCATCACCTCAAAGGCTCCCCTCCCAGGGAGATCCGAGAGACCCCGCTCTGAAGAAACAAGGACTCCTGGGCCCACTGAAAGGGAAGGCTCCGAGGCAGATGTCAGGGCCGAGCTCACCAAGGCCGAAGCCCCGAGGGGAAGAGCAGGGTCGGACAAGGGTCCGATGCCACTCACCCCCTCGGAGCAGACCAGGGAAGCCCGACCACCGGATCCCTCCAAGGAAGGTCTCGAGGAGGAGATAAGAGTAGAAGCTGAAGGGGCAGAAAGGGGAGGTATCTGCCCCGCAGCCATAGCAGTAACTACTCCCATAGATTCTGGCTCTGAGCTCTGGAGGAGAGTCGAAGGAGGAACTTGAAGAGGGTGTGGACTAATAGTCGTCTGTTGAGACGGACTATGAAGCATTTGGGCTAGTGCCTGTGATTTTTACAATCTGCTTACCACTCTCTCTAAATCATAGTCTGAGAGTCTGGATGACCTAGATGATCGGCTCCGATGGCTCCGCTCCGAAAGAAGAGGAGTGGCCGGAGCCGATAGTATCGGCTCCAAAGAGGGAGACCTGGACCGCTTCCTCGACGGAACCATCGGAGCCGAGGAACCCTCGGTTCCAGACGGAGCCGACAACTTCTCGGCTCCAAGTCTGGTCAAGGATGTATCGGCTCCATCCGGAGCCGATACAGGCAAGGAAATAATGGTATCGGAGCCGGTCGGCGCCGATACCGAAGCCTTAGTCACATGGTGATCGGAGCCGTTCGGAGCCGACACCAATGTGGCAGTTAAAGTATCGGCACCGATAGGCATCGGTGCCGAAGATTTGGTCAAAATAATATCGGTTCCAGCCGGAGCCGATCTCGACTCCATAGGAGTCGGAGCCAAGGCCGGAGGCTTAGAAGCAGAAGCCTGGGCCTTGGAGGTCTTAGAGGGCTTGCCCGAAACAGACTTGGCCGGGGAGCCCTCCGGTTTAAGAAGTCCTCTCAAGATTAATTTATTTCTCCTTTCCTGCAGGACTCTCTGGCTGAAAGAGTGACAGATAGCACAGGAGTCCTGCAGGTGGAGAGGTCCCAGGCAGTAGATACAAGAAGTGTGACCGTCTGTCAGAGACATCTTCTGACAGCACGAGTCACACTTCTTGAAGCCTGAGACCCTCTGTTCCTTGGACATAGTGAGTACACACACACACCCAACTCACACAGTCACAGACTCAGAAATTTTAACTTAAAAGGGGAAAATATAAACCCACACACACACCCTGACAGGAAGGGATGGGAAGGGAATGAAGGCCCGACTAAATAAAAACAAGTAGGGAAACAGTAAAACTAGACTAGCGACCCTACAACTACCTAAAAATGACAATTATACTAATATATAAGAGAAAAACTAGGAATGGGGTGTCTAACAATTGTAAAACAATTTACTTACCACGAGCTGGCAAAAGGAGTACCTCATCAGCGAAGCAGCAAACGAGATCTGGGTATTTACCGCCTTGCATCATGGGATATGGGGCTGCCTCGAGCTGGTAAAAGTGACTCTCGAGCTTAGCAAGTGCCGAGTCGGAGCCGAGGATCAGCTCCGAACCCATCCAGCAAGAATGGAGGCGAGATTGACAACTTAACATTAGCTGTTTAAAGGTTCTTGCATTTTTTCCAGCCTTTTGTTTTTTTTAATTGATATGCTCCCTCAATGTTTTATTTATTTTAGTCAGCTCTAAGCACATTTGATTTATTTTTGTCCTCTAGATTACTGGAAGCCATAAACCTGGAGCTTGAACTGCTTTTTGCTGAACAGCTGGAGGATTCTTCCCAGTCAGTGTTTTCTCTCCTTTTTCTAGCTGATTTTCTTTCAGGATGTTTGAGTTTCATCTTTGATCGCATCCAGGCAGTGTACTTACTAACGGCGGTTGTCCCTCAATTTCCTTTTTCATACTGGGAGAGCTGAAATTAAGCTGTTGATCAGTGTGCTGCCATATTAAGTCCCTAATAGAAAAACATTTAGTGTCTACCTTGTATGTTTAGAGGGTTTAACCTTGGTGATTTACTTTAAAGCACATAAACCAATGCCCAGAATATTTGCAGTTGTAAAAGTGGGAGAAAATTAATGTTGCCCCTATGTGGCTACTTTTTACCAATGTAGATCCAAACACATATTACTGACTCATATCAAGATCACTCTGCTCTTACTTGGTAAATAGTTTTATACAGGAAAACTTTCTGCTATCTTAAATACATAAGCCACTCAAATGAACACCAGTATAAGTGTATGCACACCTACACGCAGACACACTCACACACAAGCACACACATATAGAGGCAACTTCTTTGTACTTACTTCCTGCAGGGTGACCACCCAGACATGCACACACATCCAAGCAGCTAAATTCATGCCTCAGCAGATCTGCTCATTAGTATCTCCCTGCAGTGTTGGTACAAGCTGCAGCCATTCCATTGGGGCAAATGAGTGCACATGATACACTTTTCCTTCCTTGTGAGAAAAATAACACAGTAGGGTGATTTCCTGAATCACTGTATTCTGTTATTCCAGTGCTCTTACCATTTCCAAGGAAGAGCACATGGCTAATTTGTATTAACTGTTCCTCTGGACTTTCACATTTACATGCATTTTCACCACTGAAATTGCTGTCCATGCCATGGCCAGTACCAGCATTAAGCCATCACAGGAGAGCAGTCACTCAATTGCTGAGGCTTGCCATGCTGCATAAACCTTCAGGGTAAAGGCTTCCACAGCATGGTAAGCCTTTCTGAATCTTAGGACAATTACTGATCCTTCAGTCCATTAAATTCAGAAAAATCCATTCAGCTGAGAAAATTCCCAACTACTATGTGAATGGCTTTGCAAGGGCATTCTTTCAATAACTGTACAAACAGCAGCCATGGTTTGCCCTTAACATGTGCTGCACATAATGAATAATGACTTATACCGCTTCAATTTGACCAAACATTTTAAAGAAGTATTGTACCACTTCCTGTGTAGATTAAAACACTTTAAGAATACATGCAGCTATTTCATAAATAGAACAAGTCTTTGTGGTGGGCATTTTGCAATCATCAAAATGAAGTCAGCTTTTTCCAGCTGTATTAATGAAGAAAGACGTTACACACATTCAGATATGAGAAAAGAATGAAGATGCTTGAAATGTATACATAATATTTTTTAATTTCTTTAGATTTAGTATTAATACTATTGCAAGGCAGAATAAAACTTGATTGTAAATGAAGTGGTGTAATAGCTACCAGCGGAATGGAGAACACATAAAACTACCCAACATGTTAGAATACTAGGTTGTAAGAAATTAAATGCAAAGACTAGAAGAACAATTTCACCTCCTTGCAACATACATAATGTTGTCATTGTGTATAGTCTCTTTAGTAAGTTACCTCACCTCCAATGTTTTAGTCTTTTTCCATTGAATTACTTCATAGATTGTGTAACTAGTTAATATATAATTGAACAGAGAACAGAATGTTATGTGGGAAAGTTACATTTCTTACTTATATTCATTATATTGCTTCGTATATTATTTCTTATTTGAATAGTATTTATTTCACTGTGTTAAAGTATTAAAACTCATGGTTAGGTGAGAACAAAATTGTTTTCTTGGTGAGACACAGAAATTAGACATTAATTACCCCTGAACTGTGGGAGGAAAAGAACATTTTATGGTTTCAAGAGAAAACTCAATGAAACAGCACTTGCCATAGAACAAACTGCTCTCTGGGAAAACCTTTCCTACTCTTCCACTCTGTCCTTTCTCCCTGTCCTTTCTGTGTTTTAAACAAAGTAACTCTTAAGCTGTCCCCTCCTATATTAATTTAACCACATATTGCTCTCTCCTTTTCTTTCATTCACACTTGTAGGTAAGCACAAAAGTATTTTTATTAAGAAGTTTTCCTTTCACTAAACTAAGTAACTTACCCAACCATTGTGTTCCACAGACCTAAAGTATTCAGTACTAGAGGAGTAGTTAGCTATTCTGGTGGCCAGGAGTGCTCCCTAATCTGGCACCCCCTTTAAAAAGTCCTTCTGACTTGAAGGATAAAAAAAAAAATAATAATCTCCCTTTTTACACTATAGCAGCTGTTTGTAAGCAGTGCTACAGTTTGTGCACATGGAGCGCTAAAGCACTTAAGCGGAGCACTGACCACATCATAGCTGTTTTTTTTTTTTTTTAAAAATTTTAATGTGAGCACATCATTTCTGTCCACAAATGCAATATCAGCAGTCATTTCTGAATACCTGTAATGCACTGAAGATCCATAGGGATGTGCTGATCACTCCCTCTAGTACTTTACTCCCAGGAAGACTGCTCCATTCACCTCACCCATAGCTATGCTACTGTCCAGTACACATAGTTACCTACAAGTATAACCAATTTGGATCATTGAAAATGCAGGGCAATTGAGTCATAAGACCATTTATGCTTTGTAGTATACACCTTTATCATTATGCAGTAACCCCCTTCTCAAGAACAGCAATGAAGATCAGTCTTGGAGTAAAGTTATGGGTGCCCACCAAATTATCCAGTTTTAATTTGAAAGATGTTAGGGTGTAACTTTGTTTAAATTGCAGGGGAAGTCTGTTCCAATGGTGGGGTAGGAATTGTGTAATATATGTGTCTTTCCAGAGCATTTACTTATGTGCTTGTGGAGATTTAAGTCTCTAGTATGGTATTAGTAGAGCGATCTGTTTTTAAAGATACAAGAGATCAAAGAGAATGGAGTACCTAATGGTATGGAATGTAAGCAATAGATAACTCGACAAGAGTATATATAAGTAGTACTTCAAACCTTTCCTAGTAGCTTTGGAACTTTATGTCAACAGTTTTCTTGGTTAGTAACCTCCAGAGATCTTGCAGTTGCTCAATATGTTAGAAGGGTGCATCCTGAAAGGGGTGCTGTACTCAATAATTGGTCTAATTAGGACTGCACGTAGAGGAATGATAACTTCTTTTGACCTGTATGATATGTCTTTAGATATGAGTTGTGCTAAGTAGAAGGATTTTCTGACTACTGCTGCTAAAAGTGGCCAAGGGAGAGGGAAAGGGAATTATCGACTCCCGTTCCAAGATCCCGACTACATTATCATTTTGGAATATAGTATTAGCAGTACTGTACATTAAGGGGGAGAGCTGTTTATTGTATGTGACAGTAATATACTTGTTTGGATTTACTTTTAGCTTTTTTCTATATTCACTTGCTTATGAGGGTTAGCTCATGCTGTAATGAATGGGTATCAGAGTGAGATTAAACGATAAAGCCCAGTTTCCAATTATCTGTAACATTGTTAACCAAAAGTCCTGATTCTTAGTCAAGAGAGCAAATAAGTAGATGCTCTAAAGGAAGGCTCCCAGCATGGAGCCTAGGAGCACACCATTAGTTATATTCATACTTTCCAAGGAGGTGCCTTAATATCATCATCATAATCATCAACATCATCAGTCCCTTTTTCCTTATTTTCTACAGGGGCTGTGGTGTTGTGTCAGCTGTCACCATCTCTCTTGATTCAATGCTGCTTTCCTGTCTTCTTTAAATTTCATGCCTGACTGTCACACGTCTTCTCCCACACATTCCATTCATCTCTTTGCTGGATTCCCATGCTTCCTCTTGCCTTCTTCCTGTCTGCCCCAAATTTTCTTCAGTAGAATGTCTCCTGCTTTCCTGCATGTGTGCCCAACCCCCCACAATCTGTTCTGTTTGACATTCGCTGCAGTTGAAGCTACTTGCAGGTACTTGGGCTTATGCTCAGATGTCCTCATTTCTTTATATATCCTACAGTGTGCATCCTACCACTCATTTCAGGCACTCTATCTCCATCATCTCAAACTTTCTGAACTGCTCTGCCTTCACTGACCAGGTTTCTGTATTATACAGTATACTGGTGACACCGCTGTTTGTACACCTTAGTTTTCAGCTTCTTTGGCATTCTTCTGTCACACTATCCTTGACACTCTGTGCCATTTGGCTGCAGCCCCCCTGATTCAGGCTTTGATCTCCACATTCATACTTCCTTTCTCCAAGACTAGGAATGTCCATTTGGACTATTTTCTCATCTCTAGCTTCTTCTAAATTGTTTGTCTCACTGCAAATATCAGGTTAGTTGTGCTGCATCCTGATCTGAATCTGACTCTTAATCTCACGTATTATTTTCTACTGTTCGGCATATTCATTTATCACTCACCGTCTCCAGACCTTTCATCCAGAGTGACATGAATTTGATACCGTTATACTGCCCACAGTTGTTAAATATCCCAGTTTTTCTTGTATACATCTTTCTCTCCATATCGCTCTGAGTACCTTCTGGAGCCATTTGTCCCCTAACTCACCCAACCTCTTGCTCATGTTTGCTGTGACTGCATCTGAGTCTTCTGTTTTCAATGACTTAATTTTCTTTGGCACTGTTCTTATGGCTTCTAGTCATCCTCATACTTTTTGAAGAGGTGTCTGAATACCAGTCAAAGTAAAAGTCTGTGGGAATACTGGGACACTGTGAAATAAGAGATGAAATCAGAAATAAATTTCAGACATCATAAACCTTGACTAATGCAAAAGGTGTAGCAACCACACAGTTATCCTTGTTTAGTTTGCAATGTACTGTGCATTCTTTTGTGGTGTCCAGCTTCCGGAGTCTCCATTGGAAATGGATATTGGCTGACTGGAGCTTACATTGTTATCAAGCATTACATAAACAGACAAACCATAATCAGCCATTGTTGAAGTCTTTTCCCAAAATGTATGCCTGCAGTGTTAAAGAATGAAATTTTCCCTGCTCTGACATACTGTTGTGCTACCTTCCTTGTAGGAGGAAGGACCAGTGTCAGTAGCTCAATAGTTTGCATGTTTGCCTTGATGCTGGAAGATCAAAACGCTGTAAGTTTTATTTACTCATTAGGTGCTTGGATTAGTTTTCCAAGTGCTGTCATTGCAGTACAGCATGAGGAGATGCTTCAGTCCTGAGTGTGTCTTACTGTTTTAACTACGGTTGGTTATACATTGTGTGCCCTCATCCATGACTGTTTTCTTCTGACTTTAAATTTACACTCTTTGTTAACTGTAATAGCAGTAACCTATACAATAAATAAATAGTTACCAAAAAATCATACTTGCTGCCATGGACTCCCATCCTGCTTAAAGGAGAACCACACCCACAGACACAAAAACATGTTTATTTCATCATGGGTTGGTGCTTCCTATGTTTTAACACTACACTGGGACAATTTACATTTTGTTTTCATATTTTTGTACGTAATTTCTGAGTTTGACCACATGGGGTCTGGCATCTTGAAGTAATTCTGATTGTTTAGTCTGCCTCTAGGTATCCCACAGTGCATTTATTGTCTATAAAAAAATACATCACACAGGCCTCTTTCTTCCTACAATTCCTGTCACTGCTTTGATTTTACATGCATTACCTGCTGTCTTTCAGTCAGTTAGTTTAATGGCATAAAATATTACTTAAGTGAACACTTAAAACACAAACAGTGCAAATGTCAGAGAATAGGCTGTCAAAGTGCTTTTTAATGCTGCTTCTTTTTAGAATGGCTAAATTGTGGTCTTTTGTGAAGCCTGAATTGTACTGTTTTGACTCATCTCCCATCCCCCTTCACACCTAACGTCTCTAGCTGTCAAAGTGCTAAGGGTAATTTGAGCTGCTACCTGCTGTGATTGACCGCTCACAGCAGGAGACTTGACTTGTACTGTTTCCTTGTTCTAGCCTTTACTTTCTGTATTGGTAGGCGAAGGACTAGGGAGCTGTGACATCACAGCATGGGTGGGTTTTTAAACAGTCATGGTGATGTCAGTTTGGGGAAGGAATTGGCCAGAAAACTACGTGTATTCATTGGCCTTGATGACATCAATAAATGGGAGACTGCAGCAAGGTTTTCCAGGGTGGAATAAAGTAAAAGTTTTTTTTTAATTGAAACCACCACAGTGCAGTAAGGTACTATTCTAGTGGAGAGAAAGAGTCAATTTAAAATATTTTAAATGCTGTATTGTTTATTCATAACAGGGACAGTAAATAGGGAGAAAAAGTACAGAGAAGTTGAGCATTTAATAATAGAATCCCAGTGTTGTCCTTTAAAGGCGTACCACACCCACAGACTCAAAAAACATGTTTAAAACATGGCATGATGTTTCCTACACTTTAACAGCACTCTGGGATTATTTACAGGATTTTAAATATTTTTATATGTAATTCTAGTCTCTGACCACATGGAGGCTAGCATATTGACGTGGTTTGGATAAATCAGGTTGCCATTCAGTATCCCAGAAATCATTGTTTGGCTCAAAAATGTTACATCATGCAAGCCTCCGTTTGCCTAAAGCTCCTGTTATTTCATAGATGTTGCATGCGTACAAAGTACTGAGTAAAATAGAACAGTGTAAGTAACATTCCCTGCTGCTAAATGACTACTTAAAAACAGAAACAGTGCAAATGTCACAGAACACACTCAAAGTGCTCTTTACTGCTGCCTTTTTTCTAATTTAGTTTAAATGGCACTAATTTGTGAGACAATGAATTCCAGTCCATTTACTTCTCCCCTCCCCCGTAACACTTAGCTTCCCTAGCTGTCAAGGTCCTGGGGATAATTTGACCTGGTAATTCCACTGATTGGCAGATCTCAGCAGGGTGCTTGACTCATGTAATTTAATCTTTGCTCTAGCATTTACTTTGTTAGAGGGGACATTTTTTTTGCTGCACTGTAGCCATGGACTTACTTGACTGCATTCACATCCAGTTTATGTAGCAACTCCTGTAAGATTTTGCACCAAGGAGCTAAAGAATAAAACATTTATACTATGAACCAGTTTAGATCTTTATTAATTTAAGTGTTAAGGTATCACTTCATGCTTCCACCTTGTTAAAAATTGAGATTTACATATGCAAAGTGTGTTGGTATGCAATGTTTGCCTACATATGTTTTTAGTCCACTGGTTGGTTTGCAAAAAAAACTTTTGCAGTGTCCCTGGATTTCTCTTTGTACGTACAAACCACATTGCCATATTTTCCCCTTCCTTTTTTTGTGTCCAGAAGTCACTTATCACAAAGTAATTTTTTTTTTTTTTTAAATAAAGGACATTAAGGTTAATTTACCTTGAATCAGATAATGGATGCCACTGCAAAGAATCACTGTTGAAATATTTGTGCATGGACAAAATCCCTTACTAAATCTATTTGCCAGCCTCCAGTGCAATTGGTGCTATGGCTGTAATTTACTGGTGTGTTTGCTCATGCCTTCCAAATATCCCCACCATTATAGGTTCATACTAAGCTAACTGCCCTTGCGAGCCATTTTAAGCTTAGCTAATTATCCCTTGTGAGACTCAAACCCTGCACCTTGTGTTTGTAAGGCAAACACCTTAACCATTAGGCCACCCATATACCAATTTTGCAGTGTAGTAACCACCTGACCTGCCCATACACCTTTAGCCATCAATATGCAGCTACTCCTGTTCATGTGAGTATGTGAATTCATTTTCAGACTTAAGCTCTGGAAGCTGCACTGAATTATTCTAGGTGCTTATTCAGGTTTCACATGGTGCTTGCTTAGAGCTACTCTCATGTTAAGGCACTACGAATATGTTGCACTGCCACCTCTGATACCAGGGTAATGTTTTAATCTTTTTATTCCCACAGTGCAAGCTAGCAGTATCTGGTGCAAATACAACAGAGGAGTATGCAAGCGATACACCACCTAAGCATCATTTGCCGCACAGAATGTACAAGTATGCATACCAAATTTCTGTGTTCCCAAACATCGGTGTTACTACATTACTACTGAACAAAATGAACATATTGAAATGTAACATGACCTGTTACCAGATATAATTATGATTTTTTTCCTGTATAAACAAATTTCCATGATTCTCTGGCTGTTTGGTTTGATTCACTTTACTGGTTACCTGTAGAGGTTTGCTCTTTCTTAGCAAGTTGCAGTAAATATTTTGTTATCTGGTTGTTTACCTGGTTAGTTTGACTGGGCACACTATGAACGTTTCCAACAGTGTCCTGGGGTAAAAGCTCAAAATGGTGCCATCTCAATAGTCTAACCTTGTACTGTAGTCCCTTAAGTGCTGCCTTACATATCTTGCATAAGGCAGAACCTAATAATCTATTGCAATGTCCAATTCCTCTATCAGGCAGTATCAAACTGTTTGACTAGATGAACCATGTGTTTGCACAAGAGTCTGAATTAAAAAGTTTCTTACCTTAATCACAATCAGGCCATGTATTACTCAAGCATATCAATGTGAAATTCTAATAGTATTTTCGGGACAGCAATCCAGTCACTTCACACCCTGAAAAATACAGCAGCCACCACTCATTTCTCATGTTCATCCATTCTTCAGCCAGCATTATCCACATCACATAGCACCACGTAACATCCCAGCCTGTCTGTTATTGACAAATACCTGTCAATACAGGAGAAGATTAATACATACACCTAACTGTATAGCAGCAGTCAAAAGGCAGTACTTTTGGTTACAATGTGCATATGCAGAAACTACTGTATACTGCACTATCTTGACAAGCCTCTGTACCACTGCACGGTAGCCAGCCTCACAGAGGTCCACTCACACCACAACAGTACTTGTAGCTGCAGCCAGATCCACTCATCTCACCACTATCATAACACTCCTGCAGCTACGCAGGCTACCCCAAACATGCATCCTCTTGCCAATTATGCATTCTGTATGTCTCACTTCTTTCCTCAAAGACCAGTCTGTAAAACTGCAGCTGCCAAACAACAACAAGCTCCACTACATTGCTGCATCATTCACTCCAACACAGTCTGTAATGCTGCCACACAACAATCCCACTTTCAGTACACATTTACATTCTCTATTGATGGGCGCATGCAAATTTTAAGATTGCTCTTAGCCATGACATTAACTGAAATTCAACCACCTGACTTTCCATATGCCTGTATACTTACCCCATTGTATATGAATGACCTGCTGTATATTCTGAGCTTCGATATGCATTCCAATTTGAAAGCCTGTGCTGTTGTCAATGTTGCACACTGTGGTCCTAAACAAATTCCTAGAGAGATGTTTACAGAGTTGTTAAATTGTATGACAT
Source organism: Protopterus annectens (assembly GCF_019279795.1). NCBI lineage: Eukaryota > Metazoa > Chordata > Ceratodontiformes > Protopteridae > Protopterus > Protopterus annectens. The sequence continues at coordinate 836,778,629 of NC_056726.1, read as the reverse complement.
GTCTTGTCAGTCATGGCAGTTTGACCAGTTGTTCAATACCAGGATTGTGAACTGGCCAGCACCCAGCCTGCACACACCATTTATCAATACACACATGGTCTACCACAGTTAGTTTGATATTACTTCTCAGCAACAGTTTAGTGTAGTTTCTCGAAATGATGACCTCCATACAATACAACCACCAGGTCTATACCAATACACCTGTTCACAAGTCATGAAAAAGTAGTGCATATAGGGATTTATTGACATATGTTTCACTAACTGTTCGTCTGCTCTTTCAGCACTTATTGTACATGTTAACTGCAATCCATTGTTCCACTTATGTCAAAGCTAATGTCCTTCTGTTGTGACCATCACTTGCTAAGGCTCCAGTGTAAGGAAAGTGCAAACATGAAATTCCTAGACTGGGCCCTGCCCAAAACGAGCACTTCCATGTCGCTGCATATCTGGAAAGGCTGTGCTATATAAGCAGAAATGTTAGAATGTGATTTGAAATTACCTTAAAGCATGTGTTCTTCATTGCTGAGTTGCCTGCCTTTGAATCACCTTGTAATTTCTCGCAGCTAGTTGTATGATTTGTTTCTGATACCATTTCACTTTGGGCTAAATAAAGGGTTTTTACATTAAGACAACTGGGACTACAGTTCTAGTGGCAGTAGAAAGGTAGCCTAGACTCTGATTTGGAAACACAGGGAGGGTTAAAGTGGTATTGTTTCATCAGACAGAGGGCTTTTTAGTTGGTTTAGTCACTTTTCTTGGAGTCAGTAAATTCTGTGTGTTTGCTCAGCTCTTGGATCAGTTCTGCAGACCGCAAACATTTGGGGTCTATGCCTGTGTTTTCAAAGTGTTTGGCTTGATCTGGCACCACCCATGTTACAATAAATACTAGCAGTAATGGTTCATTGCTATTCAAACAGTAGCATGCTAATTGGACAGCCCAACCAGTGTGTCCACTGTAAATCGAGCTTTGTAGCCAGTCCTATTATTGGAACAGTCACTGTAATGATCTCCTTGTAACCTGCTCCACGGAGCAGACTATTAGTTTATTTTTTTTTTTTGCAAGCAGTTGAGCTTACTTTCTCTGTACCAGTAAATCTTAAACTAATAATTTGCCCCACAGAGCAGGTTACAAAAGTATATATTTAAAAATGATCAGCTTTCTATAGCAGGAACTGGACAATCACACAGCAACTCATTTGATGACTTCAGTCCTCAATGAGTAGGGAGAGTTGCCACAGACAACATTTTGTGTAGTGGTTACAAGCAGAGCATGCACAGTGTGTCAACCAAGTGCTTCAGACTATCAGAAGCTGGCAGAGTACTAAAAACTTTAAATACAATGACAGTACTTAGAAAAGTTTTTTTTTCCTTAATGCCACTGTAGAACAGCAATAATCCACTTCTGTATGTGGGTAACACGGGATTTACCCACACACAGTCATGAATTATTGCTTAAATGTTGCACTTTTCAAAGCTGTTACTGAAGACTGCTACTGTATTTTCAAATGATTTAATTGCATGTATCTCCATTTCTTCATCTTGAAGTGAATTTGCTTTTCCTTGGTCTAGCTATAGCTAGTGTGCTTTGAAACCCCTTAGAGCATGTGCTCCTCATTGCTGGCCTGCCTTAGAATCACCTTGTAATTACTTGTTGTAGCTTATTGTTTGATTTGTTTCTGACACCTTTTCACTTCTGACTAATTAGAGTGGATGTTTACATTAACACTGCAGTTTTAGTGGCAGTAGAAAGGTAGCCTAGTCTGTCTGAGTTAGGAAACACATGGGGAGAGTTCAGTCATACATAACCAGGTTGTAATTTCTACCAGAACAATGCCCAAGTTAGCCTGTTATACTATCCCCTTGTAATTCATCTAAAAAAGACCTGACAGCATGGATGGGCATGTTCCCAATTTCTCAGCTGGTAGCTCAGTAGATATGGACATTCTGAAATAATGTATAAATTGTCTCATGTTAACTGATAGCCAATTAATCCTTACAAAAATAGTATAAGATTGATATACTTGTATAATGTCACTGAAAGTAAGACTTTCAGATAAAAGGAGTAACAGTTAGATTGTCAGTAACGTAATTACACCAACCACTCATAGAACTGACAATACACAGGCCAACATATGCTGAGGCACTTAAAAGCAAGATTCTTTGTGAGTTTAAGACTTCATAGACATTCATCCTACAAAACAAAATCCTCAACAATCCCAAAAGCACACCACATAACACATACAGCCACAACTACAAAACCCATAAGTTAAGCCCACTACCCAACATTTTAATCATATGAGACTCCATTGTCAGACATACAGATGTTCCACTCAGCAGCCTGAATAAGGGGAGAATCATGGTTGGTTGTCTATCAGAGGCCAGGATCTACCAAATTACCCATGAACTCAAGTCATTAGACCATAAGTACCAGTATAATTCAGTCATAGACCACGTGAGTGTAAATGGCCCAAGCTGCATCTCCCTGGACTATATGACAAAAAGACATTATAGAGCTCTTGAACTATGTGCCCCAGACTGGTATGTTCTAGCATTGAGTAGCATTCTACTTTCATCAAGGATGATACCACAATATGAACAAAAGATGACCGACTTCAATAATGGGCTTAGTTGCTGAGGTCATCCAGGGTGGAATAATATTTCTCAGCATGGGAGGACAGGGTCAACAGAGCATGCTGCTTTGCCAAAGATTTCTGCACTTGTCCCCTCTACGCTTTCAAATATTGGCTAAAACATTGTCCTCCCCCATAATGCCTTTTTTCAAGCAATGCCAAACTGACAAACATCCTGAAATAACAAAACTAACCCAAGGGAAGGTGTTATTGCTCAATGCTAGGAGATTAAACATGAAACTCCACACCATCCAGGCTCTCCTCACCTTGGAGAATGGAACACTTATGCAGTTACCGAGACATAGTTTAAAGCCAAGGAGAGCACCCTGGCAGTGCAGAGCTACAATGCCTTCCATACATTCACGCCAGCTACTGCATGGGCTGAGACAAAGGTGGAGGTGTCAATCTATACCATTAAGAAACTCACCTCAACACTAGTCAACAGGATGACACCCTTGATCTTCTCCATGTCCAAATTTACATACATACATGGAGCGTTTCTCCCAGGCCTCAGCTGAAAATTGGCTTTATTAAAAGTTGGACTTTCCAGGTTAACAAATGTTAAATTAAAAAAAAAAAAATATATATATATATATAAATATATATATATATATGTGTGTGTATGTACATATATATATATATATATATATATATATATATATATATATATATACACACACACACACACACACACACACACACACACACACACACACGTCAAATATCATCTTTACACACCATAGGTCACCCTCAATGAACCAAGAAATACATAACTCATACTTGGACTTACTGGAGGCCTTCACCGTTCAATCCAATACCGTATTCATGAGCAACTTCAACTGCACCACTATAAACAGGGATACTTAAATGACCTCAAACTTACAGGCCCAGGGATTCCTGGACTTTGTAAACACAAACACCTTGGACCATATAGACCATACACACAGCAGAGCTGTAAACATATGCAACTTGGTACTCAAAAGCATGGGAGAACACTGTAACTCACTACTGTAGCATCATTGCTGGTAAGGTCAGACCACAAAGCAGTCTCCTTCACAATAAAAATCAATTCTGTGACCCCCAGCTAACCCCTTAACATTTATGAACTATTCCAAGGCAGCAAACATCCTACTACTAAGTGATAACTGGTCAAAATGTCAAGCCCCTCCAAATCCTGAAAACACAGCTGCCTATGCAGAACTTTTCACAGAAATCCTGTACAATCATGTCAATAAATACATATATAGAGACAGCTGTGCCTACCAGCAATAAGCCCAAAATCAGCTCTAAAAAACCTGGAGGAAATCACACATTAACAGGTTGCTAAACAAATGAAA